>NW_025373185.1:0-2701 GCF_016433145.1 Gracilinanus agilis
TCTATCTTCCTCCTTCCTTCCCCCTCTCTTCTCTCTCTGTCTCTCTCAATATCTCTCTTTTTCTCTCTCTTTCTCTTTCTCCCTCTTTCTCTGTCAATCTCTGTCTCTCTATCACTCAATCTCTCCCTCAGTCTCTTTCTCTTTCCCCCTCTCTCTCTTTCTCTCTCCCTTCCTTCCTCCTCTCTCCCTCTCTGTCTTTCTCTCTCAGTCTTTCTCTTTTTTACTTTCTCTTTTTTTCCCCCTCTCTCTGTCTCTCTCTCTGTCTTCCTCCTTCCTTCCCCCTCTCTCCTCTCTCTGTCTCTCTCTCAATCTCTCTCTTTCTCTTTCTCCCTCTCTCTCTGTCTCTCTCAATTTATCTCTCTTTCTCTCAATCTCTCCCTCATTCTCTCTCTGTGTGTCTCTCTCTCTAATTTGCAGAGATAAGGAAGGGGCCTGAGATTGTGGCTGAGCTCGGAAGGATGCTTGACTGGAGAAAAGAAGAGTAGGGGATGGGCAGGAGGGAAGCAGTGTGACAAATGCCTTCCAGGTGAAGCAGAGAGGTCAGGAGTCGGAGGAAGGAGCTTTGGATTTCAGCCCCACTGCTCTCGGGCAAACTGAGGCTTACAGTGAGGAAGAACTTTCCCCAGTCCGAACCCCCTAAAAAATAGCCTTAGCTTCCAGTAGTTCCACCCTGCAGGAGATAAACTGAGCAACGGCAGCTGTCCCCTGACTAACTGAGGAAGAGGTGAGCTCCCCATCTTTGAAGGTCTTCAAGCCAAGGCCAGAGGGACATTTATCGGCCCATGAGAGTGAGAATTCTATTCTGTACTGTATGTCCTAAGTGGCCACCATGGCCCTTCCAGTTCTCCAGGTTGCAGAGTCTGTGATTCAACTCCCTTCTCATCTCTAGGCCTCAGTGTTCTGGACAATCAAGTGGGTTGATCCAGAAAGCCGCTGGTGGCGCAGGCTTGACAGAGAGGTGATGAAGGAGGCTGGAGGCAGAGTGAGGCTGACTTTCTTTGAACGTGGCCAGTGTAGACATTTGTTGTGCTTGATTAAGCCTTGTGTTTGCTGCAGGGATATCCTTTGTCTTTCTTTTTCAGTGGTGGGATGGGGGCGGCTTAGGATGGGGTGAAAGTTAGTTTTTCGTATTGAAAAGGTTTTTTGGGTTGCTTTTCCTTGGAGGGGTTTCCTCTGTCCGGCCTCTTAGGGACAGACTTCCTAGCTAGAAAGTGTGCTCATGGGCTCTAACCCAAGCGGTCCTTCTACAGGCCAGGCGAGTGATGCATCGACTTGGAGAATGACTTGCCCAAGATCACACGTAGAAGCCGGAGCCTCCCGGTCCTGGGTGTCATCCTCACCCCCTCCCCCAAGAGGAAGAGCTTCCCTCCGGCAGAGTGAGCTCAGCCCCAGCCTGGAGGGGAAACGATGGAAGCAAGTTCATTATTTTTTTTTTCATCAAATTAGGAGAAGCTTGCCGGGCCTCTGCTTGTGCCTTAATTGGGGCCAGTTCCTCGTTCCCCCTTTCACTCCCCCCAGGGCAAGGCTGTGCCTGAGGGGCAGCCAGTGGGGCTGGCTGGGCCCCACCACCTGGGTCCCCACCACCAGGCCTCCCCCCACTGCAGGCAATTAGGCCAAGGCCAAGAGCAGCCTCTGTCTGGGCCCCAGGGGGCTCTCTAATCTGACCCAGTCATAGGCAGCTGGGGTCTCCGACGGTGATTAAGGAGCCTCCCTCGGGGGGGACTGGAGGAGCCGAGGGCAGGTGGGGGTCCCCAGGATCCACTAGTTCGGGCAGCCCTGGGGAGAGCACTCCAGGGAGGGGAGGAGGGGAGGATGGAGGGCAGGAGGGATGGGGTCCTTTTTTCTGATGGGCATGGAGGAGGCAGAGAAAGGCTCCCAGTGAGCTTGGGATCCACGGGAGCAGCCAGGAGGAAAGGAAAGAAGCAGCCCTGCACTCTGAGTGACCATTAGCTGACCACTGGGCTGGCTGGCCTCCCTGGAGGGAAAGCCTCCTTCTCTCCTGCTCTCCCCTCTAAACCTCCATCTTTCCCCACACAGATGAACCGCGCTTTGCCTTCTTGGAAGCTCCTTTTCTTTTCTGGGTTTATTCCAAGGTCCCGGCATGCCCAGCCCCACAGCCGCCTTATTTCCCTCCCCTGCCCGGTCTCTGCCTCTCGCTCTGTCTGTCTGTCTGTCTGTCTCTGACTCTGTCCGTGTGTCCCTCTCCCTGTCTGCCTCCTTCCTCCTCCCCCTCCTCCCCCGCCTGCTCAAGAAGAACAAAGGTGGCGAGCGGGGGAGGACAGAGGAGGAAAAATGGAAGCAGCCGGATCCCCATCTGGGAGTCATCAAGCCTGAGCTCGGAGGGCCCCGAAACCCTGAGCCCAGCCGAGCAGCCCGACATCAATGCATTCCTCAGCTGCAGTTTTTAACC
This sequence comes from Gracilinanus agilis, assembly GCF_016433145.1. Classification (NCBI taxonomy): domain Eukaryota; kingdom Metazoa; phylum Chordata; class Mammalia; order Didelphimorphia; family Didelphidae; genus Gracilinanus; species Gracilinanus agilis. The sequence continues at coordinate 2,411 of NW_025373185.1, forward strand.
CAAACCGATTGTGTAACGACTTAATAACCCGCTCCCCGAGCTGTCTGCACTGGCCAAGCCTGTGTGTCTCCTCGAGGAGACCGATGGGAGATCTTCAGCCCAGCGCCGGGAAAGGGGACGGGAGGGCCCTGCTTGGCTCTGGACTGGCCTCCCAGAGCGGCGGGGCTCATCCAGGAAATCTCGGGAATCCACAAGGAGGATCGAATTGAGAGTCCAAAGGCCCAGCTCATGTAGACCCAAGGGAGGGAGGGAGGGAGGGAGGGAGAGAGAGAGAGAGAGAGAGAGAGAGAG
>NW_025373186.1:0-3736 GCF_016433145.1 Gracilinanus agilis
GAGGGAGGGAGGGAGGGAGAGACAGAGGGGCATGTGGAAGGCACTTCCAGGTGCATAATTAAGGTCGTGGAGCCAGTGAGGTCACTGAAGGAGACAGCGTGGGGAGACCAGAGAAGGGGGCCCAGGCCAGGGCGGGGGGTGTGAATGCCAATTACAGACAAGCAGCCAGCAGAGGAGAGCTTGGAGCAGTCAGACACGGAGGTGGCAAACCAGGGCAAAGCTGCATCCTAAAGACCAGGCTGGAAAGAATATTGAAGAGAAGGCAGCCCACAGGGTGAAATACTGGGGAGAACAAGAAGGAGGGAGCCGGAGGGGAGGCCGCACGGTTCAGCCCTGAAGAGATCTTTGGGAATCTGGGAGAGCAATTTCAGCTAGAGGAGGCTCCCCCAAGCCAGCTTCTGAGGGGCTGAAATTAGAGTAAGAAGGAAGGGGGGCAGCTGGGTAGCACAGTGGTTGGAGAGTCAGGTCCAGAGACAGGATGTCCTGGGTTCAAATCTGACCTCAGACACTTCCCAGCTGTGTGACTCTGGGCAAGTCACTTGACCCCCATTGCCCACCCTTACCACTCTTCTGCCTTGGAGCCAATACACAGTAAAAAAAAAAAAAGAAAGAAATGATACTTAATATCAAGAATCATTCTGCACATCAAAGCAGACTTTTCCACTTTAGCTTATTTGTGTTTTTATTTGGGGGTTTTGGTTTTCTACAAGTTTTCTCTCACAACAGTGGCCAATATGGAACAATCATACCTGTAAAACCCAGATCAAACGACTCACCATCTCCAAGAGCAGGGAGGGAAGGGAGGGAGACAATTTGGATTTTTTAATTTCAGAAACCATATGCTGGAAATGGAGGGATATTACATGCAACAGGAACATAAAATTTCTTTAAAAAAAAAAACAACTGATAGTATCGAATCTAAGACAGAAGGTGAGGGTTGTGGGGTTTTTTTTGGGGGTTGTTTTTTTTTTTAAGAGTCCCAGGGAGTGAGCTAGAGTGGGGATTGAAGGAGGCAGATTTATTTGTTTGTTTGTTTGTTTGTTTTAAACCCTTAAATTCTGTGTATTGGTTCCTAGGTGGAAGGTTGGTAAGGGTGGGCCATGGGGGTCAAGTGACTTGTCCAGGGTCACACAGCTGGGAAGTGTCTGAGGTTAGATTTGAACCCAGGACCTCCCGTCTCTAGGCCTGACTCTCCATCCACTGAGCTACCCAGCTGCCCCCAGGAGGCACATTTTAAGGGCTGTCATCAATGATCGTAGACTGTAGATCATGGATTCCAGCTTCAGAATTGGAAGGGACCTTCCGGGCCTTCTGGAACAGCCCTTCGTTCTACAGAAGAGAATGGAGACCAAGAGAAACCACCCAGGTGGCAAGAAGCAGCGCCAGGATTTGAACATCCACATCACAGGACTTTAAAAGTTTGGCGAGCTGTTGTGGAGGCCCATCTTTTCCCTTCTCTTCCTGTCTCAAATCCTCAGACTCATAATCATACCATATTTGAATGTACTAATATTAGCTAGCATTTATATAGGATATATTTCAGATAAGGAAACTGAAGCAAAGACCAAGTGACTTACCCAGGGTCACATAGGGAGTGATTTTATAAAATGTATTTAATTATTTGAACATCAATAAACTATTTGTGGGATCGCTAGGTGGTGTGGTAGATAGATTGCTGTTCCCGCAGTCAGGAAGATCTGAGTTCAAATCTGGTCCTAGATCTCACTAACTATGGGACCCTGGGCACATTGCCTAACTGTATTTGCCTCCGTTTCCTCATCTGTCAAATGAGCTAGAGAAGGAAAGGGTAAACCACTCCAGTATCTCTGCCAAGAAAATACTAATCCTCGCTTGCCTCGGTTTCCTCAACTGTCAAATGAGCTGGAGAAAGAAAGGGTAAGCCACTTCAGGATCTCTGCCAAGAAAACCTTAAACCCTGCTGGCCTCCATTTCCTTATCTGTAAAATGAGCTGGAGGAGGAAATGGCAAACCGCTCCAGGATCTCTGCCAAGAAAATCCCAAATGGGGTCATGAAGACTCAGACGTGACGGGAAAACAACTGAACCGCATCGATGCATGATAGATTTTAGCCACAATAACTCACGAGTAGACACAGAGCACCAGCAATCTGTATCAGCAATGGAAGAAATGAGTCATTTTTGAGGCTGGATTTGAATTCAGGTTTTCCTGAGTGCTCTCTCTGCATCACCAGCTGTCTTTGTCTAAAGGATCAGGATGAGCTTAGCCTGGGGAGGAAGAAACCCTGAACTGAGAGTAAGAAGCTCTGATTTCTGTCCCTTTTTCAGTCACTGACCCGCTGGGTGACTTTGGGTAAGTCACTTCCATGGGTCCGAGCCTCGATCTTGCCAGTTCTCAAGCCTGGTGCTGGGCTAGCCGATGGAGTCCCTTCCCAATCTAAAGACGGAGAATCAGATGCAAAATTCCCTCCTTTCCCAGAAGCCTCTTAGAAAGGTGCTGGAGAACCAGCGCAGGTGTGAGTCGGGGCGCCTTTGGGGGTTCTGTCATTCCCAGGTCCCCTTGCCCTGCACAAGCGATGTGGCGATTATTGCTTTATTACTGTTTTCGGTCCTGGGTAATTTCAACACTTTTGCCAATCTCGCTCTTTTCATTGGGATCCGATTTTTATACAAAGATTTTCTATATGGAATGATTATGTAGCAACTGGAATATATTCCTGGGCAATTAGAACATCTAAGATGCAGCCCCTCACACTCCGCTCCCATCCCTCATTTATTACTTTGCAAAGTGTTTTGTGATTTTTTTATGTGTTTACAAATCCAATAACAATCCTCATTTGGAGTTGCAAAACATGGAACCATTTTGAGCCCAGACAGATGGCGGCTAAATGAAGTTTAATTAAAGAATGAGTGCTTTGAATCAAATCATTTTAAAAAATACAGAGCATTGAGATTCGAGAGAGGTTGCATAAACAGCATCTGGGCTCTTATTCAGCGAGCAGGACCCAGTGGTGATGAAATACTTTGTGAAGCATCTCAATAGAGGCAGGAGTTTGTCAGCCCCATCTTGAGAGAATGGAGTGCTCAGCTGCACTGGGACCAGCCCTTTTCTTCTCTTTCTTTCTTCCCTTTTTACTTTTCTCTTTCTTTCTATCTCTTCTTCCCTCCCTCTCTTCCCTGTTTTCTTTCTTCTTTCCTTTCCTTTCTTTTTCTTCATCTTTTCTTTCTTTTTTCTTTTTTTTTAAACCCTTAACTTCTGTGTATTGACTTATAGGTGGAAGAGTGGTAAGGGTGGGCAATGGGGGTCAAGTGACTTGCCCAGGGTCTCAAAGTTGGGAAGTGTCTGAGGCCGGATTTGAACCCAGGACCTCCTGTCTCTAGGCCTGGCTCTTTCTTCATCTTTTTTAACCCTTACCTTCTGTCTCAGATCAATACTAAGTATTGGTTCCAAAGAAGAAGAGTGATAAGGGCTGACAATTGAGGTTAAGTGACTTGCCCAGGGTCACACAGCTAGGAAGTATCTGGGGTCAGATTAAAAACCTGTCCCTCCTATATCTAGTCCTGGCTCTCTCTCCATTGAGCCACCTGGCTGCCTGTCTTTCTTTTGATCTTTCTTCCTCCTTCCCTCTTTTTTTGCTTGTTTCCTTCCTCCCTCCCTATCTCTCCCTTCTTCCTTCCTTTTTCCCTCTCTCCCTCTTTCTCTTTCTTTCTTTTCCTTCCTTTCTTTCTTCCTTCCTTCGTTCCTCCCTCCCTCCCTC
>NW_025373187.1:0-2594 GCF_016433145.1 Gracilinanus agilis
TATATATATATATATATATATATATATATATTCAAACTTCCCTCTTTGTGTTTTTGTTCCTCTTGTTCCATGACCAAAGGTATGTGCTTATTTATAGATACTGGAGACCATGGGTTTTGTTACTGGTTCCTTTCTTTTATTTTATTTTTCTGTAATTTATATGTGTCACCATGCTTATGTTTACTTATATGTGGCTACTCTCCATAATTTTAACTTTGGAGAAATATACATAGCTCTCTTATCCCCCACCCTTCACCTTTTAAAGTTTGTTGCCTATTCATGAGATTTTTACGGCACCTGGAAAATGAATTCTTAGCAGCCCTTGTTAAACCTACTCAATCTCTGGCCAGAAATATGTCAGTCCTTATTATAAACCATGACCTAGAAGTCCAAATCCAGTTCTCAGAAACCATCAAAACAGCTGTTTGCTTCTCAAATTATTTATTTATTTTTAAATTCTGCTTCCCTTGCCTTCAATGGGCAGAAATGAAGAAAACACAATCTGAGTTCTTATGTTCTTTCATTTCTTTCCCAAAATTTCAAAATCATTGGGAATATTTTTAGAGATCCTATAGAAGAAGCAACTGTGAGTAGTTGCCCTCTCTTTTGATAAACGTTGAGGGATTCTCTTTTCTGTCCTAAATACATGCCACAGGAAGATAACAGATCCCTCTATTATTGCTATCAATTCAACAGATAACAACCTAAATATATACTTGAACAGTGAATTACCAGCTGCTGATTCTCATTGCATTCTCATGTGCCCATAACTGGATGGTCTTTCATGCAACAGATCCCTACTACATTTTTCTTTCAAGAAAAGGGTGTTTTTTTTTCCATTCAGAGCTTCCAGCTCCCTTCTCTTTAGGAAGAGCCTCATATCTCTTTTTCATTTCTAATCGTACTGTTTCTATTATCCTTTTTCCTTTCCTTTTTGTAATACTTTTCCATATTCTATCATGTTGGTAAAGGTCAAGTTTCCTCTCCTCATCCACCTCAGCATCCCTTTATTCTATGATGGAAGTCTTCTTCTGTCTCTATTAGGAACTCTGCAACTTCAGACAAACTCTTAAAAAAGGAGAAATGTTCTTCGGGTTCTTCACCCTTTCCGCTAGAAGACAGTTCAGCCTGTACTTAAATGAAATAAGCATTTATAAAGTCCTACCAAGTGGCAGGCACAAAAATTATTTCATTCAATCCCAGGACAATCCCCAAAATGCTATCAGAGCTAATCATTCAAAACATCATACACAGTAGACATAAGTCACAATTTCTTTTTTATGTTTTGGTATTGATGATTTTTTCTCTTTTATTTTTCCCAATTATATATAAAACTTTTTTAAACATAATTTTTTTGAAAAAAAATATTGAGTTTCAAATTCTCTCTCTTCTTTCATTTCCCTCTTCTTGAGAAGGCAAAAAACTTGATATAGATTATGTATGTGCAGCCATGCAAAACATATTCAATATTAGCCATGTTGCAAAAGAAAACTAGACCAAAAATAAAAGCCTAACAGGAAAAATGAAGACAACAAGAACAATTAAAACAAAGTCAAAAGACTGAAAAAATAGAAGGAAACATGAAATATCTCAATGAGAGAGTGACAAACCAAGAAAACCGGTCTAGAAGAGACAATTTGAGAATAACTGGTCTCCCAGAAAAACCAGAAATTAAGAGAAACCTGGACTCCATACTAAAAGAAATTATTCAGCAAAATTGCCCTGAAGTCCTACAACAAGAGGGCAATATAGACATTGAAAGGATCCATAGAACACCCATGACATTCGATCCAGATAAGAAAACACCCAGGAATATAATTGCCAAATTCAAGAACTTTCAAGCAAAAGAAAAAATCTTACAAGAAACCAGAAAGAGACAATTCAAATATCAAGGAACACCAATCAGGATCACACAGGTTCTGGCAGCCTCCACGTGAAAAGAAAAAGACCGTAAGGCTTGGAATACGATATTCAGGAAGGCAAGAGAGCTGGGCCTGCAACCACGGATCAACTACCCATCAAAACTGATTATATATTTCCAGGGGAAAGTATGGGCATTCAACAAACTTGAAGAATTCCAGGTATTTGCACAGAAAAGACCAGGGCTAAATGGAAAGTTTGATATCCAACCACAAAAATCGAGAAAAACATGAAAAGGTAAATAAGATACAGAGGGGAAAGAAAGAAAACTTATAATTTTTAAATTTGCCTTTTTAAGGGCCTCAATGAGATCTAATTATCTGTATTCCTATGAAGAGAAATGTTATGTATAATTCTCTGTAGTGAACTCTATTCACTATTATAGTATTCACTATTATAGTAATCAGAAGAATAATTCACAGGGTGAGGGTGGAACACTAAATAATCTAAGATGACATGGGGGATGGGAAAGAAGGGGTGAATAGTAGGGGACACTAAGAGAAACTTGAGTGAATAAGAAAAATAGGATATTCTATTACACACAAAGAGGACATGGGAAGGAGAGGGGACAAATACTATTATAAGAAGGAGAGGAAGAGAGCATTAAGAGGTAATAATCAAACCTTACTCTCTGTGTAATCAACCCGGAGAGGGAAGAGTAGCTATACTATCCA
>NW_025373188.1:0-11177 GCF_016433145.1 Gracilinanus agilis
ATATATGTATATATATATATAAAACCAAATGTTTATTGATTAATTGTTAAGCAGAAAACACCATCATGGTTTGCTCAGATACAGCTGAAAAGTATCAGCTCTATCTGGGCAAACCATGATGGTGTTTTCTGGGTTGAAACTAGTGTGAGTGAAGGGGAGAGCATCCAAAGGCAGGGGAATAGAATAGCGGTCAGAGGTCCCAGGGTCTGCCATTTCCTTGGCTCCCCTGGATGTTTGGGAGCCAAACCATCAGGCTTCACTAGAGAGCTTCACCTACAGATCCTGACAGACCAGACAGAGGAACCATGTCCTTGAGCTCCATCCAAGCTCTGCAGTTTTGCCCTCCTTCAATGAGGAGCCTTTTGTTCCCCATCCCCCAGCCCTGATGAATCCTATCTCTCCAAACATGGGAACATGAAGTCCCTGTATCAACAGTTAGGAAGTCCTTGCTTGAAAGCCTTTTATTTTTCTTTCACAGGCATAAAAAATGCTATCAGAAAACAAATATGAGAGAGTAGCTTATTGAATATGTTGCATGAGTGAGTAATTAAGACCCTGTTGCCGAGCAGATCTCGATGAAGATTTCTGATAGAAAGTGACTCACCGGAGTGGAGGCTAGGGGCTTAAAGCGTGATGTCGTCAGAGCAACTAGACCTTGCTTCCTGGATTTCTGCTAGGCTTCATTCATGTATGTAATAGTACTTACACAAATGATGAGTCACCTCAGATAGGCTGTGATGGAAAACCTGGGGCATATGAGGTCTGCTGCAGTTATTTAGGAATCCTAGCAAAAGTATATATATGATACTCTACAGGGAGATAGTACCAAAAAAAGAAAAAGCAACTAGATCCCAGGAATATATAACGTAAGCAGCAAATAGTCTGTTCAATAAGGGACAAACAGAGAAAGAGCAGAAACAAAAATTAAAATTAATCTCTATTATTTTCTCTTGTCCTTTTCTTCCAACTCTTCATTTCCCCCCCATGAGAATTTCTTCCTTTGAAAGGGTTTAACCACTTGTAATACTCATGATAGCTGTGAATACTTTCAGAGCTAAAGAATATCTTTGTCCATTTACAGTGGGGTCCTAGTTTTTGTCCTGAAAGGAATCTAAGAGATCATCAAAGCCTAGAAATATGTTAAGAAGCCGGACCAAGATCACACTGGCAGTAAGGAACAGTTCCAGGATTTGAATCCAGGCCTTTTGGCAACAAATTTAGCTCTTTTTCGTTATATGTAATCGATTTACATTCATTTCTGCAGTTCTAGGTGAGGCACTCTCCCTCTTTAGCAGCTATAACTATGACTCAATTCTAATTCTTGGCAGTAATAGGTAAAACAGCCTCATGGACTCATAGTTTAAACAAAGAAAGCCTTTGTTTAAAAGAGAGTCAATGTGAAGTGACAGAAGTAACCCTCTTCTGGGGCCAGGAGCCAGAGCGCCTGGCAGTCAATCCTAGCTTTGGGTCTTCCATGTTCATTGACTGCAGCCAAGTCCCTTAACATCATTTGTAAAACAGATAACATGTACACTACCTACCTCACGGGATCGTTACTAGGAAAGCATTTTGACTACAAAAGTAATAATGGCTAACATTTATATAGCACCCACTATGTGCCAGGAACTGTACTGAATGCTTTTACAAATATTGTCTTTATAATTTATCTTTACTAATATTATAATCATTATAAATATATAAATAAAATAATAACATATATAATAATAAATAATAAAATAAATATAAAGAAAGAACACATACAGCACCCACTATGTGCTAGCTAGGCACTATGCTAAGAACTTTCACAAAAACTATCTTTATATTTTATCTTTATAGTAATAATTATTATTGATAATAATAATATATAACACATATAACTCCCATTATGTGCTAGGCACTATGCTAAGAGCTTTCACAATAATTATCTTTAAAATTTATCTTTATAAATATTATTCTTATTAATAACAAATAGCACTGATATGATACCTAATATGTGCCAGGCACTGTGCTGAGTACTTTTATAAATATTATCTTTATAATTTATCCTTATTAATATTATAATCATTATAAATATATAAATAAATATAATAAGAACATATATAGGTGTAATAATAATAGATAAAATAATAAAATAAATATAAAGAAAGAAAGAACACTTATATAGCACCTACTGTGTGCTAGGCACTATGGTAAGAGCTTTCACAATAATTATCTTTATAAATATTATTCTTATTAGCACTTATATGATACCTAACATGTGCCAGGAACTGTTTTGAGTACTTTTACAAATATTATCTTTAAAATTTATATTTACCAATATTATTATTGATAATAATAATAGAATACTTACATAGTACCCACTATGTGCTAGGCACTGTGCTTAGTACTTTTGAGAATAATATCTTTATCTTTATAAATATTATCATTATTAATATCAATATATAACACTTATATAGCACAGACAATGTGTCAGGTACTGTGCTAAGCACTTTTTACAAATATTATCTCATTTGATCCTCACACCTACCCTATGAGGTGCTATCATTACCCTCATTTTACAGATGGGAAAACCGAGGCAAACAGGTAAAATGATTTGCTGTGGGTCAACTGCTAGTAAGCTGGATGTGCACTCAGGTCTTCCTGACTCCAGATCCAGTACACTATCCCCCTGTTCTACCTAACTACATTTATATAGTACTTTGTGAGGCAGATACTAGCATCATTTACATTTTATAGATAAAGAAAATTGAGATTAAGAGGCTAACTAACTTGTCCAGCATCATCCACTTAGTGTCTGAGATGGGATTTGGACTCAGATCTTTTTGACATTAAGTCCATGATATTAAGTAAGTCCTGACATTAAGTCTACTGTATTGGCTACACTACCTATGCACCTATAATGAGCTATTTTTCTTTTATTATTATTAATGATTATAATTATTACAGAGTATAGGCTTGATCTGCCCTCTTAGTTTACTCCATCCATGAAACATGTATGCATTCTAGATCCTAGGAACTTTGCCAGTCAGTGAGCAAAATATCCTCCCAAATGCTCTGTCCTATTAAATTCAAGCTGATGTCATGCAGCTAGGGCATAGCTGGGATTTGCTTTGCTCTCTTTGGGGTGCCTGTGGTTAGGGTGAAAATGATACACTGTGGAAAGGAGGTGAGGAAGGGGGGGAGCAGAGACCAATGCATTTAAGCTGAAGGGAAACATTAACTCCTCTCCTCCTTCCTTCCACCCCTCCTTTTCTTCTCTCACTCCCTAGTCTTCTCTCTCCATATTCAGAAAAGCAAGGAGATGTGAAAGAATTCTAAGGAACCAAAAGGAGTCTTTGTGAATCTCTGAAGTCCACTGGGAAATGGTTCTTTTTATATTTAAATTCTATTTAAAACAAATCCTGCCTCCCACTCCATTTCCTACCCCTTTCTTCAAAAATGGCTGAAGGGCCTGTGAGACTTAAGGATTTTATCTTATGTTACAGAAGTTTTCCATTTCAGATTCATACTGGGCAGTACAGTGCATGGGCCAACAGAGTGGAGAATGCCTGAGGGAATAGCACCTAGTCCCAGGTTGAGGTATGATAGAGGAACTTTACAAAGCTCTATAATCATCCAGAACACACCTTAGAATGCTCCCACCCCAACCCCAGCCTCCAAGTAGATGATGGGAATCACCCTATCTCTTCAGAAACTGGTGGACTTAGTGACCCAGGGACAATGTTGAAGGTGAATGATGGAGGATGATCATAACCCTGTGGCTGGATGGGAACTCCAAGGTCCCTCAGAAAACAGAGGCTCAGGAAATTTTAATGATTTGCCCAAAGTCAGAGGTAGGAAACACCAAAAGCAAGACGTGAATCCAGGTTTTATCATTCCAGAATCAGAGCTTTTTCAATCGTAGTATAAGTAATTAAAAACTATTTATTTGTATACTGCTTGATAATTACACCTCTTATTCCCTTCCTTGGTCTTGGTTTTTAAAGAGTTTCCTTCCAAGTGGACAGGGAAACATCCATGCTTGAAAAATGTTCCATTAGCTTGGAAGGTAAACAATAAGACTACCCCCCTTCAGGCTTCAATTCTGAAAGCTGATGTTACCTAGCAAACAGAGTAGGGGGAATTAAATAGGGGACAGAGTGCTAAATCACTGTCAACAGCTGCTAGTGACTCATTCTATCCATCCCTTCATTCACTCAAGAATTTCTACCTTTTTTAGAATAAAGGATCTGCCCAAATGTGTCTCATCTTCAATGATAATCTGGAATGATGTTTCATGCCTTCCTGAAAGTCAGTGTTACTAAGCTCTCTATCCACTTCTACCTGTCACCATGACCTAATTCTGTTCCTGTCATCACTTACTTTCTTTTATATTCCGGATGGGCAAACCTACTTGGGCACATTTCTGAGAACGGGCTCTTTTCTTTCCTGCCTGTAACTATAATCCCCATTTATAGAAGAGAGAGGGCAGTGAGACTAGGGTTTTATTCAGTTGGCTTGAATGTCATTAAGCAAGCCAATGGCAGGACCATAGTTTTAGTCATGCTTTCAAAGCTTTCCATCCAAACATGAATCTAGTGAGCCATGTCATTTCTAGTGCTAGAATTCAGATTGGTGAAGAAAGAGCTGACCCTGAAACAAAGAGTTGGATTAAATCAATTTCTCTGGTTTCCCTAATATGCTCTCAACCTTTGATGGGGTCTAAATCAAATTTTAGAACCCTGACCTAGACTGATACTCTCATATGATCTGACTCTAGAGCCATAACTAGGGATGCTTGTGTACCAAACAGAAAAGGATGATGGTGGTAGAAACTCTATCCTGAGAATAGTTATCGTCTTTCCCTGTCCCATGCTCTTTCCTGTATGCTCCAATTGGATGTTTTCATACTGAGAGAGGGAGGCACTTTCTTCCAAAGAATCAGTCTTCAGGAATGCAGTGAGTGGAGTAAAGTCAAAAAGAGGGAATATATGGTAGTCCAGGAAGATTACCCAATCAGAATAAAAATGTGAGCCAGCAATGAGTAGGAAGAGAATTTCATTATTGTGACAACTAAAAGTGGACATAGCTAAATCCCTATATTTGATAACATTGGCTAGAGTCATGAAAAATACCACTGTAGTGATCACAAAAATGAGATGCATTGGTTTGATTTAAAGGACAGAAATCCTTAATTGAATGGACAGCTGGATACAATGAATCACTAGCAGCTACCAACAGTGTGCAGTAGAGGGGAAAAGTGGGTTCTGGAAGAGGAATGCCATGGTGAGATGACCCAAGGGTGATGACCCAGGCCAGAAGAAGAAATAGGGGCAGAGCAGTGAAGGACTGCTATAGGAGGAAGCAGAACTCCCTCAGATGTTGGTGTCCTAGGACAAAGCCCTGGTCACTTTACTCTGATTATGGTTGTTTTGAGGAACTTAAAACTTATTTTCAAATAATACACATTAGAAAAGAAAAAAAGAGGGGGCACCTAGATAGTTCAGTGGATTGAGATCCAGACTTAGATTTATTTTCTTTAAAAAAAGAAAGGAAGAAAGAAAGAAAGCCAAAGAAGGAAAGAAAGAAAGCTAAAGAAGGAAAGAAAAAAGAAAGTTCTCATTTCCATGTGGGTCATTCTTTCCAGAGGTCAATGTACAATGTGTCTTAAAATCCTGTATAAATCTGTCTTTTAATAGCAGTGTAAACATAACTTGAAATACACTGCTTTAAGTACCTTCCTTCAATACAGAAGCCTTTTTCTGCCTTTGGGATGAGTCTGTCTTTCTTAACTTGAAAGAGACAGCAGGAAATTTTATTTGCCTTTGCCAGAAACTAAAACAATTGCTATTAAAGTGACCCGTATTTAGTAATTTGTCTCTGAGGAAGAAGGACGTTTTCTTTTTTTTTTTTTTTTTTTTTTTTTTAACAAAGCACCACTAAAGTTGAATTTCAGTCCCAGGAGTTCTCTTGACTCCATCTCTCATATCCAAATAAGGTAAAGCAGGAATCTAAAAAATGTAAACCTGGTCCGAGTTCCCAGCAACTATTTTTGAGTTTCCAAAAGCTTTCCCTCAGCAATTGGGGATGCTACATCATCTCATTTTAATCTCCTCCACACACACCAAAAGAATGCAGTCCATGAGCTCTGGTTGAGGAGCATACACAACAGCAAGACTTATTATATGTATTAAAACCTGCTATTAGAGAATGGAGACAGCCTAACTTATGGATGTACCGCGGACAGGGAAAGGCATATCAGATGCTTTTCCTCAGATGCCTTTTTGAAAAAAAGATTGCTATAGTTACAGCCTAAAAACAACACTAAAAGAAAAATAAAACTGAAATGAGAGAATTTTGGGAGGACTAACACTGAAGCAATTCAAAGTGACTGGATCCAAATTGTATTTGTCTCATGGGATTTAGTACCAGACAGCCTTACCTGCCTTCACCTTCTCATATACAGAGACCAAGAGAGGTGAAATGAATTCTCCATGTCACAAAACTAGCAACTTGCAGAGTCAGAACTAGAGCCAAGGTTCTTCTATCTCTAGACCCATTGTTCTTTCCAGTATACCATTATGTCAAATATCTTCTTTATCATTTGACTTGATTTTTAAAATATTTTATTTATTTCATTAAATATTTCCCAATTACATGTAAAAAATTTAACATTTAACATTTAAAAATGTTTGAGTTCCAAGTTCTGTCTCTCTCTCCTGCTGCTCCTTGAGAAGACCAGCAATTTGATTTCAATTATATATGTGCAAAACATATTTTCATATTATCCATGTTGCAAAAGAAAACACAAACAAAATAAAACAATATTTTAAAAAGTATACTTCAATCTGCATGCAGAATTCATTATTTCTTTCTCTGAAGGCAGATTTTTTTTTCATTATGGGTCCTTTGGAATTACCTTGCACCATAGTATTGATCAGAGTAACTGCTTTTCACAGTTGATCATTCTTACAATATTGCTCTTGCTGTAATGTTCTTTTGGTTCTGCTCACTTTACTCTGCGTCAGTTCACATAAGTCTTTCCAGGTTTTTCTGAAACCATCATGCTTATCATTTCTTATAGCACAATAGTATTCCATACAATCATATTCCCCAAGTTGTTCAGCTATTTCCCACTTCATGGGTATTTCCTCAATTTCCAATTCTTTGTTACCACAAAAAGAGTTGTTATAAATATTTTTTGTGCATGTAGGTCTTTTATCCTTTTCTTTGATCTCTTTGGAATAAAGACCTATTAGTAGTATTGATGGACCAAAAGATATGTACAGTTTTGTAGCCCTTTGGGCATAACTCTAAATTGTTCTCCAGAATAGTTGAACTAGTTCACAACTCCATCAACAATGCATTAGTGCCTCAATTTTTCCATATCCCCTCCAGGATTTGTCATTTTCCTTTTTAGTCATATCAGCCGATTGGACTTGTGTAAGGTAGTATCTGAGTTGTTTTAATTTGCATTTCCCTAATCAGTTGTGTTAGAGCATTTTAAATTTCATTATTAATTTTATTCAATATTAACATTTATTGTTTTATCTGAAAACTGCCTGTTCATATTCTTTGACCATTTAGCAACTGAGAAATGGCTTTCAGTTTTATAAATTTGCTCCAGTTCACTAAACTTTTGAGAAATGATACTTTTGTCAAAGCAATTTGCTGCAAAATTTTCTGTTGGTTTTCCACTTTTCTTCTAATTTTGGATGTATTAGTTTTGTTTGTACAAAAGATTTTAATTTCATGAAATCAGAATAATCTATTTACTTCTCATAATACTTTCTACTTCTCATTTGGTCATATGTTCTTCTCTAATCCATAGGTCTGACAGGTACATTTTCCCATACTCCCATAATTTACTTATGGTATTCCTCTTTATATCTAAATCATTTAATCATTTTTATGCTATCTTTGTTGGTACTATATAGAAATGTCAATGCTTTATGTGAGTCTATTTTATACTCTGAAACTTTACTGAAATTAATTGTTTTGACTATTTTAAAAATTTATTCTATTGGATTCTGTAAGTATACCATTATATCATTTTCAGAGTGCTAGTTTTGTTTCCTTAGTTTCCATTTTTCTTTTCAATTTCTTTTTCTTATCCCATTGTAATAATTAGGATTTCTAGTACAATGTTGAATAATTGTGATGATAGTGGATATACTTGCTTCATCCCTGGTTTCATTGGGAAGTCTTCAAGTTTAAATCTACTATAGATGTTTGCACTTGGTTTTAGATAGATGCTACTTAAGGTTTAAAGAAATGCTCCATTGATTCCTATGTTTTTTAGTAGGAAGGAGTGGTGTATTTTGTCCAAGGCTTTTTCTGTGTCTCTGACCATAATCCTATGATTTTTGTTATCATCATTGATATGGTTAATTATGCTAATAGATTCTCTAGTATTGAACCAACTCTGAAATCCTGGTAATAGTGTGGTTTTTTTGTGATACAATGCTCTAATCTCCTTTGCTTGCATTTTATTTATAATTTTTGCATTGATATTTCATTAAGGAAATTGGTCTATAGTTTTCTTTCTCAGTTTTGTGTTGTCTTTTTATTTTAGCTGAAGCATAATAGATTCTTCTCTAATATTTTATTTTAACACTGTCTCTGACTGTTTTAAGTATGTTTCTTGTAAATAGCAATATTGTTTGATTTTGATTTCTAATCCATTCTGCTCTTCACTTCTATTTTATAGGTGATTCATCCTTCATTCACAATTTTGATTACTAACTGTGCATTTTCCCTTATGCTATTTTCTTCTCTGTCTCTGTCTCTGTCTCTGTCTCTGTCTCTCTTTCTCTTATTAGCTCCAATTTTCTTTTACACTCTTCTCCTCCTGCTTCCTTACTGGGTAAAGTAGATTTCTATTCCCGATTGAGCATGTATATAAATATAAGCATTATTAACAGTTGTGGAATACTTCTTTTGACAATTGTCTTTTGAAAATATGAGGGAGACCAGAGAATCAACAGTCTTTCCCGTTATAAAGGAATTTAAGCAATGGAAAATTAGTGATTTCATTTCTGAATTGTGCTTTTCAATGCCTTGTTTCACACTTATGATTTGAATCAGTTTCCAAATTCCAAATTCATTAATTTTCAGTTACCCGGATATTTAATTTGTGAGTGAGAGGAAATTGCTTGATATGGAGTGATCTATCAGTTCTCTTTGAATACATAAATACTTTCTCTTGTCCAGTTGTTTTAGTAGTGTATAACTATTCATGACCCCACTTGAGGATTTCTTGGCAAAGATACTGGAATGGTTTTCCATTTCCTTCTTCAACCCATTTTATAGATAAGAAACTGAGGCAAACAGGATTAAGTAACTTGCCCAGGATCACAGAGCTAGTAAGAGTCTGAGGCCAGATTTGAACCTAGGAAGATGAGTCTGCTCAACTTCAGGCCTAGCTCTCTATCAATTGATCTGCCTCACATAAGTACTATAATGCTATAAGAATTCATAGATAACAATACATCCCTCTTAATCCAGGGGACTAGAAGTAGCATTTCCCCATAAAGAATCTCTAGATCTGCTTAGGTCCTTGGGGATGTGGGAAGGGTGGGAACCTGACCCTTCTCTATAGACCCCCCCCACTTTTTTTTTTTAACATTTATTAATATTCATTTTTAACATGGTTACATGATTCATGCTCCTCCTTTCCCCTTCAACCCCCCCCCCTACCCATGGCCAATGCGCATTTCCACTAGTTTTGTCATGTGTCCTTGATCAAGACCAATTTCCAAATTGTTGGTAATTGCATTGGTGTGGTGGTTTCGAGTCCACACCCCCAATCATGTCCACCCCGACCCATGCGTTCAAGCAGTTGTTTTTCTAATATGTTTCCTCTCCTGCAGTCCTTCCTCTGAATGTGGGTAGCATCTTTACCATAAATCCCTCAGAGTTGTCCTGGGTCATTGTATTGCTGCTGGTACAGAGGTCCATTACATTCGATTTTACCACAGAATGTCAGTCTCTGTGTATAGAGTTCTTCTGGCTCTGCTCCTTTCGCTCTGCATCAGTTCCCGGAGGTCTCTCCAGTTCGCCTGGAACTTCTCCAGTTTATTATTCCTTTTAGCACAATAGTATTCCATCACCCGCATATACCACAGTTTGTTCAGCCATTCCCCAATTGAAGGACATCCCCTCCTTTTCCAATTTGTTGCCACCACAAAAAGCGCAGCTATGAATATTTTCGTACAAGTCTGTTTATCTATGATCTCTTTGGGGTACAAACCCAGTAATGGTATGGCTGGATCAAAGGCAGGCATTCTTTTATAGCCCTTTGAGCCTGATTCCAAATTGCCAGCCAGAATGGCTGGATCAGTTCACAGCTCCACCAGCAATGCATTAATGTCCCCATTTTGCCACATCCCCTCCAGCATTCATTACTGTCCCCTTCTTTCATTTTAGCCAATCTGCTAGGTGTGAGGTGATACCTCAGAGTTGTGTTGATTTGCATTTCTCTAATTATTAGAGATTTGGAACACTTTCTCATGTGCTTATTGATACTTTTGATTTCTTTACCTGAAAATTGCCTATTCATGTCTCTTGCCTATTTATCAATTGGGGAATGGCTTGGTGTTTTATACAATTGCTTTAACTCCTTGTATATTTGAGTGATTAGACCCCTGTCAGAGTTTTTCATTATAAAGATTTTTTCCCAATTTGTTGTTTCCCTTCTGATTTTGACTACATTGTTTTTGTTTGTACAGAAACTTTTTAGTTTAATATAATCAAAACCATTTAACTTACATTTTGTAATTTTCTCTAACTCTTGCTTGGTTTTAAAGTCTTTCCTTTCCCAGAGATCTGACAAGTATACTATTCTGTGTTCACTTAACATGTTTATAGTTTCCCTCTTTATATTCAAGTCGTTCACCCATTCTGAATTTATCTTGGTGTAGGGTGTGAGATGTTGATCTAGACCTAATCTCTCCCATATTGTTTTCCAAATTTCCCAGCAGTTTTTGTCAAATAGTGGATTCATGTCCCAAAAGTTGGGCTCTTTGGGTTTATCATACACTGTCTTGCTGATGTCATTTATCCCCAGTCTATTCCATTGATCCTCCTCTCTATCTCTTAGCCAGTACCATATTGTTTTGATGACTGCTGCTTTATAGTATAGTTTAATATCTGGTACTGCTAGGCCCCCTTCCTTCATATTTTTTTTCATTATTTCC
>NW_025373189.1:0-3537 GCF_016433145.1 Gracilinanus agilis
ATGTGATTTTTGTTTGTAAGACTGTTGATATGGTCAATTATGTGGATGGTTTTCCTAATGTTGAACCATCCTTGCATTCCTGGTATAAATCCCACCTGATCATGGTGGATGACCTTCTTAATTACTTGCTGGAGTCTCTTTGCTAATATTCTATTTAAGATTTTTGCATCTATGTTCATTAGGGAGATTGGTCTATAGTTTTCTTTAGTAAAGGATTTTTTAAAAAAGATATTAAAAGTTTTTTTTTAAAAAAAGGTATTAGGGACTGTTGGACTTTTCACTTATCTTGGGCAAACTGTACTTTAGAGGATCAAAGGAAATGTTGTTTAGGGGCTTTGGTATTACTCTGGGTTAAAGGCTTTCCTTAATTCCTATATTTGTATTTTTCAATCTTCAAGGACCATATGGAGTCTGGTAATGAATTACAAAGGTATTCATTGAAGCAAAGTCTCATAGTTTTACCCACCTCTACTCACAGTTTTCAAAACTAAAAGGAGCTGGACTTATAATTTCATTCATTTCTAGAGTTTCTAGATGAGGAAACTTGAAAAGTGAAGGCTGGTCTCTTGTTTGGTGACTGACAGGAGCACTAAGAGATTACATCAATCACACAGCCAGTATGGGTCAGAAACAGGACTGGAACCAAGGCCTTGTAGATGGTTCTCTAGCTTCTCCTTTAGAGAAACGTATCATCATAGAGTCTCCAGGGATGACCTGGAATTCTCTAAGGCTGGCTAGAACTTAATGAGATTATGGGAATGTGCACCTTCGTCTAGAGACGAATGAAAGGCACCTTTGCTGTAGATGGACGTGTACCCCAATTGCTTTGTTTAGGGATAGCCAGAACTCCTCTCATTGGTTCCCAAGGATGAGCCTCAAAGGTATGAACATGGGAGCCTCCCACTGAGCAGACTATAAAAAGAGACCTGACAGGCATAGGATCCCTTTTTGTTCTCTATTCTCCCTCTTTGCCTTGTGCCTTCTTCTAGGAGTAGGGAAGGAGAGGTGGTAATTTCTCCCTTCTCCTTCCTTCATGAGTAAGTAATGACAAATGGTAAGAGAAACCATGGCCAATGGCATGAGAAGGGTGCTCAGGGGTCTTGAGTTTCCAGCCACCTTTTGCCTCTCTATGCCCTTCAATACCCAATGATTCATCCTTGGTATATAGAATAAAAAGAAGGGGATGGGTTATGATTCAACAAAACTGGCCAATATATCCATTAAGTCCAGCCATGAATTCTATATTCCACATCCATAATCCCTCACTTTTGAAAATAAGGAAAGCAGCTACTTTTTTCTCAGGATTTCTCAAGGGCCAAGTTTAGTCATTAAAAATACGTATCATTCAGTTCAGGCCAGCTAGGTGGCACTACAGTGGGCAGAGTCCCAGACCTAGAGTCAGGAAAACCTGAGTTTAACTGTGGCTTCAGACACTTCCTACCTGGGTATCTCTGGGCAAGTCACTTCACCTTGTTTGCCTCTGTTTCCTTATCTGTCAAATGAGCTAGAAAAGGAAATGTCAAACCACTCCAGTATCTTGGTCAAGAAAACCCCAAAAGGAGTCACAAAGAGTAGGACAGGAATGAGCAACATCATTCAGTTCCTTTTATTTTCATCCTTTCCATTTCCATTGTTTTAGTCATTGTGAATGCTGTTTTCCAGCTTCTGGTCACTTCATTCTGTATCAGGTCATAAAAGTTTTCCAGTGCTTCTCTGAATTCTTATATAGTCGTCATCTCTTGTAACACAGTAATATTCCATCAATGGTTTATCCATTCCCAGATTGATGAGCATCTCTTTTGTTTCCATTATTCTACCAATAAAAAATGTTGCTTATGAATAATTTGGTATCTATGGAATCTTTCTTTCTGCCTCTGACCTCCTTGGAGTATGCGCCTAGCAATAGGATCTCTGGGTACAAAGGAACATATTTGCAAATCAGTTTAACAATGTTGATGGAGCTTTGCATGCACTTTGAAGGCTCAACGACTTTCTCTTTGAGATGACATAACAAGTGTCAGCTCTCCTCTGGACCTTTAGCCAAGGGAGAAGGGAATTTTTCTACTTCCCTCCCCTAAAAGTCCTAGCCCAGGCGAGCCCGAAACCCCAATTCAAGTCCTTGGCTGCCTTCTTCTGCTTCATGTTTCTTTCTCTAAGCACAGGTGACTGCAAAGTGATCCTGAGAGATGGATGATTGGTGGCTACCTCATGAGTTCCAGAGGTTGGGAGTCAATGCTGGTTGTGTCCAAGAGGAGGTGCTTCCCGCTCTCGGGCTGCTTCTCAGTGGGGAAGATGACCCCATGCCAGAAGGATGCTGCAACTTAAAGGACAAAGGAAGATCGAGTTGTGCACGCCCTGGCTTGTTAGGAGATTCAGACCTGTAAGTTGAGTAGACAGCCTAGACGAGAGATGAAAAGGGAACTCTATATCGACCACTCCTACAAGGCAGTCTATACCTCTCCAGAGATCATAATGAGCCATAGGTGATTGGTTCGTTCCCATTTTAAGTATTTGTTAATGTACGTGCGTGTCCGCTATGGTTAATGTGTAAACACTTCTACGGTTCAAAAAGGTCCTTTGTGAAGAAGGAAAGGAATGGCTGCCGCATCCTGATGTCCACTTTGGACCCTGAGAACCTTTTTGAGAAGGGGCCCTGCTATCGCTGTCTTTTGTTCAGAGGAGGCCCTACAGAATGAGCCACATCTGAGCTTTGTTTAAGGGATCTTTCCCAGAATTGCCCAGGTGGGAGCAGTGAGCTAGAACGCGTAAGGAAAGCAAGTCTGATCAAGTAGGCCAAGCTCTCCCTTTTTAGAGGCCAGCCTGTTCCAGGAACAAATTTGATCTCTTGAGTGCAGAGCCTTTTTTCTGGGAGCCCTTCCCTTTACCCAGCCCGGGGAGCACTCCTGATCGAAGTTCTAACACTGTGTTATTCTAAGTCATGACTGGCGCCTCTGAGATAACTGGCCAGTGCTGTACTGGGAGAATCAGGGAGGATCAGCCTGCCCGAAACACTTCAAGACAACTGCGCCCAACACCAACTCCTAAATGAAATGCTACCAAGGGATACAAGTCTGGAGTCACGCTTTGCTATCGTAGCACCAACCCAAGAAGAACCCTGAGCAGAAAGGGAAGCTACAACTGGGGGAGGCTGCCTGGAGGCCCCCAAAGTCTTAAGGAGCTAGCTGTTCTTCCTATGGATGGGCCAGGCTATCCTCTGCCTGCAGGGGCCTTGCTGGGAAAACAATGAACTGACCCCCTACCGTCTCCTTCCTCCTTCCCGCCTCTAGCTGAAGAAGGGCTGGGTCCAAATGGCCCCCTTACTTGCAGAACCATTTCCTCCTAAGAAGTTGGGGAGAGGGGAACCATTGGAGGGTCACAAACAGGACAAGCGTCAGAGCCTGACAACAGCCAGCCTCAAAAGAGGAGCAACCACAGTTTCTTGGGGAGAGGGAGGAGCAGAGAAATCCAATGTGCAGCCCCTTCCACCCCCATCTTCTCTTTGCTTCTCAGCTTCCCAGACTGTGGCTATTGCTGCTC
>NW_025373190.1:0-4839 GCF_016433145.1 Gracilinanus agilis
ATATGATATGATATAATATAGAATACTTTTCTTAAAAGAAATAGACTGAAAACTACCATAGACATAGAAACAACTAGAAAGCATCCTCCCTACCCCTCCAAAAAAAATACAAAAGGAAAAAGAAATGAGGAGCAAAATATATTAAATTTCCTTTGAAGCTCTGGCCTAGAACACACAAGCTGGTTATTTTTCCATAGCAACGCTCAAGTCCTGGCACCACAACTTAATAGCCTCTGGGTCAGCAAGACCCGATTTCAAACCATCCCTATGACATATCCTGCCCGGGTGACCTTGCACATGCCACTTACGGACGAGGAGACGAAAGCTTGGGAAGTCGCCTGTTAAACTTAAGTTTCGCAATGAGAAATCTAAGAGGGCTTTGCAAGAAAACTTACGGAGTTATAATAAACCATGCTGTCCGGGGCAGACAGTCGTTGCTGGGTCCCGCACCCTTCCAGAGAGGATTCCAAAATGAAATGGCTCCCATTGGTCTTGGCCTTGCAGGTTGGGTCTGACAGGGAGAGTTCTGTGCCCGTGTAGCCACTAGCCTAGAAGAGTCATCACCAAAAGAGACATTTGGGAATCGAGTCAATAATTTTATTTCACTTGGCAGTTTCAGAAAGTCTTCTTTCTATGTGAGGGATGCTGGAAGCTGCCATTCAATAGCCCCTCCCTCAATATGTACCCCTGCTCTCAGCCACCCTCTTCCCTGGGCTCATCCCCAATCAAAATCTCAATTTTGTTTGCATTTGTAGAAAAACACGGACATACAAAGATTTAGGTCCTCCCTGGCTGGGAGAAACTGGGCACCAGGCAAGGAAGGAAGCCAAGGAAAGGAGACCCCCAAAATGAGCAGCTGGGTGGCTCAGGGGATGGAGAGAAGGGAGGTCCTGGATTCAATTTTGGTCTTGGACACTTCCTCACTGGGTGACCCTGGCCAGGTTTCAATCTAAAGAAGGAGCTCAGATGGACCCTGGTTCTCTCCACGAGTTCCCAGGACCAACTGTCCTCTTCCCAAGATTCTAAACTCCTTAACTGACAGAAGAATTCTGCAAATCAGTTATGCCCCCTCTCTTCACCACACCCCCACTGCCTAGCCCTTACTGCTCTTCTCCCTTGGAACGGAGACTCAGTATTGATTCTAAGACAGAAGGAATGGGTTAGAAAATAAAATATGTCTCAGTAACGAAAAAGTGAACAGTGAATGAGGAATTATCTCTGCCATAGACTGCTGGTGGTTATGAGAAGAAAGCCGGAGTCAAGTAAGACTTGGGTTCCAATCCCACCTCCAATCAATACTAGCAGGGGGGGCATCTCTGAGCCTCAGTGTTGTCAAATGGGTACAATAATGCCATCAGACTCAAATAAAATAATGCAAGCAAACTTAAAGTATACATAAATAATAATAATAGCTAGAATTTGTATACTGGTTTGTGTGCTATTTCATTTAATCTCATAATAACCCATAATGACTGGGTTTCCCTCAACTGAAGTTGGAAGAGGTCAAGGGACTTGGCAAAGGTCACACAGTAAGTGTCCGAGACAGGATTTAAACTCAGAATTTCCTGACTTGCAGTCCAACACTCTATCCCCAGCCCCATCCAGCTGCTTCATAGAAGCCTTCCTTATTGTTATTGGTCTCTTCCCTGCCTTGTGAGACCATGCCAACCTGCAGAGAGTCCTTTTCAATGGCCACAATCATCTTTTCATCGTTGCACTTGACAGAGAAGGCAATGTCCACACGTCCTTGTGCCTCTTGGGGCTCTCTGGGGCTAGGAAAGAGCTGCAGAGTTGGATTGGGAGTCTTCTTCGGTGGAGGCAAGCCATCTTCTCCCTTCTCCTCGTGTCTCCCTCTCCTGTTGATGATGGGAGGGAATGGAAAAGGAAAACTTCCTCCTGGGATGGAAGGGTTCTCTGGGGAAGGCAGAGGGCTACCTCCTAGGAGTATCCGAAGCTCCGGGGGCGTTGAATGTTCTTCCTCATCACTCATCTCCTCTGAAATGAAAGAAGAGAACATAGAAATATGATGTCGAGTTGGAGGTGTGAGGATGGGACTAGGACACTTGTGGATAAATTCTATTAATTTTTTTAAAGCATCTACAGTCAGGTATCTCTAGTGGCAAATTATTTGCATCAAGGACCACAAAAAGTTTAATTAATAAGAGAGACTTAGATGAGATTATTTCCACTGGAGAAAATAATGGAAGAACAATAGACCAGGAGGCAGGAAACCTGATTTCTAATCCTGACTCATTTGGGTGGCCTTCAAGGGCAAGCCTCCCTTGCTTCTCTGGCCTTTATTTTTCTCATTTCTAAAATGAAACTCAACATTTAAGATGACTTTGTTAATAATTCTAAAACCTAAATAAGACACAGTGAGTGGCATGCAATAATAGTAATAAATAACAATAATAAATGTTTGATAAATGTTGACTAATTAACTGACCAAGTGAACTGATTTAAGTTCTCCCAAAACATTCTTCTGGATTCTTCTGAAGTCCATTGAAATAAATTCTCTAAAGATTTCTTATTAGAGGGCTAGTTTGGGTTCTAGTTACACACAGGACACATTATCTGAGTGATCCTGAATAATTCACTATGGATGAGAGAAGTTATTTCATTTGTCTGAGGTCACATAGCTAGTAGTGCAAAACTGGGATTCAAATATCTCTTAATACCCAATGTTCTTCTTTCATTTTCATACTTAAGGGCATGGAAGGCAGGAACAATACTGAGAAATTCTGTATATGTTAAAAGTCATTACATTTAAACATCTTTAAAAATTTTTTTGCATTCATTTAAAAATTTTAGTGTTCTAAATTCTCTCCCTCCCTCCTATTGCAAAGGCAAGAATGTGATATTAATTATTCATGTGAATAATTCACATTATTATAACTATTATTAATATAATTATTCATTTGAATCATTCAAAATACATTTCTATTTTTGCCATGTTGCAAAAAAAAATAAAGAAAATGAAAAAAATTATGTTTCATTCTGCTTTCAGACTCCATCCGTTCTTTCTTTGGAGGTAGACAGCACTTTTCAACATAAATCTATTGGAATTTTCTTGGCTCATTCTATTAATCAGAATAGCTTAGGTGATCATTGCACTATGTACATTGTTCTCCTGGTTCTGTTCATTTCACTTTGCACCAGTTCATCAAAGTCTTCTCAGCTTACCATTATTTTCAAGCCAAAGGTGAAATCGATTAGCCTCAGGGGCCATTGTATAGGAGGTCACCGGACTGTAGCCATTATCAAAAGCCCATTTGACCAAATTTTCTTGAGTCGAAGGCATGTCCTTTCTTATGGATTTGGTCATCGCCATGGATCTCTCACTTTCTTTCCCAAAGCCAATGCTATTTGGAGCCTGAGGAAAACAGAAAAATAAAAACAGTTTGTAACATGTTTCTACTAAAAATTCCTTTAGATAAATAAAATGAATATTTAAAAAGAACAAAATCCAGTATATTAGAAAGAGATTATTTTTTTCTATTTCTCCCATTTGGAAAAAAACTGAAGGAAAGAACCCTCACGTTGCTTTCAGTCAGTGAGTCAATTAATGAACCATCATTTATTAAATCCCTACTATGTGCCACAAGCTAGGGAGAAAAAAAAAGTAAATGACAATTCTTACCCTCAAAGAGCTCACAGTCTAACAAGAAAGGCAACATGCAAACAATTATGTACAAACAAGATACAAATTGAATAAATGAGGGATAATGCACAGAGATGGCACTAGAATTAAGGAAATTCAAGAAAGGCTTCTCATTGAAGATAGAAGTAGCTGAGACTTGAAGGAAGCCAGGCAAGCCAGGAGGCAGAGATGAGGAAGAAAAGAATTCCAGGCATGGAGGACAGCCAGGAAAGGGAGAGGAAGCATCATTTGAGAATTGCAAGGATGTCAGTATTTCAGGGGTAAAGTATAAGAATATGGGGAAAGTAGGATGGGGCCAGATGAGGGAGCCTTTATAAATCAAATGCTAGATTTTACAACATATTTATGAATGAACCACCCACTTTGACCCCAGTGATTTTTCCCAAGGTGGGGGGAATTGCCAGTTGTGGAAACTCCCTTTCGCTCATGAGTTGTGGCAACTCTTGGAAAACTTATAGTCTTAGAGAATTGCCTGGAGCACAGAGGGCAGGTTGGGAACTCCAGGTCTTCCTGAACCCCAAGCTGGCTCTCTATCTACTCTGCCATCCATTCCCCCCACTTCCACCCTCCAAGGACATAATGGAGCAAGCAGCTGTTCCATATAGACTTGGCAATGTATTGTATACACCCAGCACCTTTTACTGAAAAACACAAGTGACTGTTTAAATCAATTACCACAGATACAGATATCAAAAGGAATATTCTTCTCCAAATCACAGACTTTCCTTTCTTAATGCCAACAGATGAAATATTTGTGTGTGCTGTCTGCAGTGGTTGAGCTTCTAACTATAATATATGTAGGATTTAAATTAATATCCAATACTCCAAGAATTATGTTTTATAGAATTTATTAATAATCACTTGAAGTAGAAAGAATAAAAAGGAAATAGAAGTAAAAAAAACCCTAATTATTTAACAAAATTAAGATGATGTGACTAAGTTCTCCTTGCCTGTTTAGAAAGCCTGCTTGGGTCCCTCTTCTATAAAGTGAACAGATTAGACTAGATGGTTTCTAAGGCCCCTTCCAGATTTCAGTCAATGATCCTTGGTCATCAGTATGGTGAGTTGGGGGATGAGATGAGATAAATGGAACACTTAAGAGTTAATGGATATTATCCACTATTACTATCAAATTATTTATATTATATTGTATTGTATTGTATTATATTGTATTATAT
>NW_025373191.1:0-2780 GCF_016433145.1 Gracilinanus agilis
GAGAGAGAGAGGGAGAGAGAGGGAGAGAGAGAGGGAGAGATAGGAGCTACAGATGATACAATAGATAGAACACAAGAGTCAGAAAAACTTGAGTTTAAATCCAGCCTCAGACACTCACTAGTGTCTCTGGGCAAATTACTTAACCTCTACTTCTTTTCTCTATCAGTTTCCTCATCTCTAAAAGGGGAACAACAATAGCACCTTCTACACAGGGTTGTTGTAAGAATGAAATGAAATAATATTTGTAGAGTGCTTCTCACAGTACCTGGAACCTGGTAGGCATTATATAAATGGTAGCTGTTGTTATTACATACATACTCAAGGTGTCCCAAAAGTCTTAGTTTGTATAAGTAGATGTAAACATATATATTTATATGTGTGCATGCATGCTTTTGTGTTTGTATGTATATATAAAAATGTATTCATGTCTATATTCACACATTTATACATCTATACACACTCCATTTGCCATTATGATTACTTTGCTAAACAATTACTTTGTTATTCCTAGACCATTAAAATGCTGATAACTATCAACCAACAGAAGTATACGAAAGAGAAATATATAAACTTAGGTATGTATATACCTACACATGAGTATGTGTGTCGGTTAATATTTTAAACATTCCTTCCCTTGTAGCAAATTTTCTGAAGATGAATCTCTCCAAGCTTAACAAGGCTGGTTCCTGATTGACTGGCATGAAATCCCACACTGTGCCATTTAAAGATCATAAATAAATTCTATACTTCTAAGGTCAATGTTCGAGGCTTATCCCAGGGGAAAGTGCTCATCCCAGTAAGAAGAGGCAAGATAAATTGGACAGTAGGAACCGGATTTTCCAAACCCTGCTTCTGCCACAGTATGGCTTATAGCCTTAGGCCTTCCTGGGGCTCCTACTAACTCTCTAACACCTCAAATAACAGAACAGATATCTGAATTGGTAAAAAGATTTTCCTCCCAGGGAGAGTACCACTTACCACTGGGGGAGGAAAGTCCAATTCCGTTAAGGTCTTCCATTACTGTAGTGTTTCCAAAGACTTTATGGGCCCAGAGATTGTAGAATTGGAAGGATCTTCAGAGCCCATCTATCACTACCCCCTCTTCATTTTACAGATGGGGAAACTGAGGCCCATGAAAATTCCATGATTTGTCCAAGGTCAATTAGGTAAAGATATCACAGGTAGGAACTGAACACAGAATCTATACTTTCTTTTTTTGTTGTTGTTTTTTAAACCTTTACTTTTCACCTTTGAAACAATAACGTGTATTGGTTCCAAGGCAGAAGAGCTGGAAAGACTAGGCTGTGGGGATTGTGACTTGCCCAGTGTCACAGAGCTAGAAGTGTCTGAGGCCAAATTTGAACCCAGGACCTCCCATTTCTAGGCCTGGCTCTTAATCCAATGAGCCCCCTGACTTCCCCCTGGTATGATACTCTTTCTACTTTGCATGTCTGCCTACAACTGTGCCCTGGAGGCAGGTGATATGGATATTACTATTTATCCCACCATAGCCTTCATTATTATCAAAGGATTATTATATATTATCAAATGAATTATTGTTCATAGGTAGAAGGACTGGGGTTCAAAAAGGTGAAGTGATTCACCAAGAGTTTCAGAGCTGGAAACACCCCAAGCCAAAATTATAAACATGGATGCCAGGACAATAGATTAAAGCTACAAGAAACTTCAGGGGTCATCTAACCCAACCCTAACCCTTCGTTTTAAAGGGAAGGACATTAAGGTCCAGAAAACTGAAAGGACTCATCCAAGGTGAGCTAGAGGCATCCAAGTGCCTAGTCTATAGAGGGCTGGGCTTGAAGTCAGGAAGACCTGTATTCAATTCTGGCCTCAGACACTCACTCATTGTCTGATCCTGGGCAAGTAACTTAACCTCTGTGTGCCTCAGTTTCCTCCTATGTAAAATGATGATAATAATAACACCTACCAAGGAGTGTTAACATGGCATAAGAAGCAACAAATGTGATAAATACAAATAAGCATAAAAAAAGACTTACATGAACTGATGTAGAGTAAAGTAAGCTTAGCCAAGAAAATACTATACACAAGGACTACAACAATTTAAATGGAGAAAACAATCAACACAACATAATCAAAACTTAATGTCATAGGGGACAGCTAAGTGTTTCAGTGGATTGAGAGCCAGGCCTAGAGAGAGGCCCAGAGCTTTGTGTGACCCTGGGCAAGTCACTTAATCCCATTGCCTGCCAGTGTTGGCAAATGGTTAAGGACTCTGAGATGGGGGAGGGCAAATTCAGGCTGTCTGTGAGCCCCCCATTATGGAAGAGAGCTGAGGGAGAAAGTGCTTGCTCTGGGCCGCTAGACAGAGGGGTGGGGCATGCAAAAAATGTCCTTGGGCATTAGGAAGAGGGGGAACAGAGCAGCTCCCAGAGGGCCAGCTCTGCACACATGCCACATCTTTGCCAGCTCAGGTAGCCCTTGCCCCTCTTCTGCCTTGGAGCCAATACACAGCATTGGGTTTTAAAAAATACACAGTTATACACAGTAAGGGTTTTGAAAAAAATATACCAGTACCTCCCAGAATTGTTGTGGGGAACAAATAAGATAGTATTTGTAGAGTGCTTTGCACTGTGGCTGGCATTTAGTAGGAGCTTCCTTCCTTATTTAGAAAGTTGCACAGAAGGAGCTGGGTGGCTCAGTGGATTGAGAGTCAGGCCTAGAGTCAGGAGGTCCTAGATTCAAATCTGACCTCAGATACTTCCTAGCTGTGTGACCCTGGGCAAGTTACTTAATCCCCATTG
>NW_025373192.1:0-1351 GCF_016433145.1 Gracilinanus agilis
TCGTTATTGTTTAGAAAAATGCAAATTAAAACACCTCTGAGATATCAGACTGGAGGGGACACTAATACACTGTTGGTGGAACTGCTACAACGATTCATTCTGGAGAGCAATATGGAAGCACATGGAAAGGGCCAGAAAACTCTGCAAAAATACCCCGGGGGGGGGGGGGGTCTGTATCCCCAAGAGATCAGCGCTAGGGAGGGGGAAGGACCTGCTTCTACTAAAAGGTTCTGAGCAGCTATTTTTAGAGCAGCAAAGAATTGGACATTGAGGGGTTCTTTGTCAATCGGGGGTTGTGATGGAAAACTATTGTGTCACAAGGAACAATGGACAGACGGGCTTAGAGAAACCTGGAAAGACGTCCATGAACTGCTGCAGGGCGATGGGAGCAGAACCGGGAGTGCAGAGTGTACAGCAGCAGGACTGCGGGAGGACCCTCCGGGGAGGACTGAAGCCTTATCAGCCTAGCCTGGTGTGTGTGGTCAGTGGCTTCTCTCGTGGCAGGGTGTCATCTGCGGCAGCTCCCTGGGGCCCTCGGGGAGGCCCAGGGAAAGACGCCCCAAACCACTGTCCAAAACGCTTTCTCCACATCATGGGGGAAAGGGACACAAAGGGGCCGAGCCCGGCACGGCGGAGGACGCTGGGGCGCCCCGCGGATCCAGGCCGGCCTCTGCTGGGCCCCTCTCCCAGGGAGAGGCCCCGACGGCTACAGAAATGTGCTCACCGCCCTCTCCGGGCTGCCATGGGCCGGGGATGAGGGGGACGGAAGGCGCTGCAGCGGCGAGGCCCGCCGGGAACTGCGGCAAAGCGAAGGGAGCAGAAGCAGGCGGAGCCCGGAGGCTCGGGCACGGAACGCTCCCTGTCCGCCTCCAGCGCTGGGCGGCCGCCTCCCTCCGGGCAGACCACGTGGAGCGCACCCCGCTGAGGAGCGCCGCCGACGCCCATCTAGGTGGCAGGCTCGGCCCATCCCCGGAAATGGGGATGCTCAGCCCGCGGGGGGAGGGTTACTGTAGAGGGGCGCCCCCGACGACTGGCCCAAAGAGACGCGGGCACGCGCACACGCCTCTGCCACGGGCCACGTGGGGAGGTCGGCTGAGTTGGGGGAGGGGCCGCCACAGCTGGAATTCCCCCAGAGGACGGCCTCGAGCTCCTGCCGCGAAGCGCAAGCTTCCCACGCGGGAGACCCGCACCTCGGGCCCTGGGCAGTCTCAGGCAAGCACGCGTTGGGCCCGGACCCCAGCGGTCGCAGCACGTGACCCATGAGTGGGCGTACTCGCCGGGCGGATCAGTGGGGGCGGGACTTCCTCTCCTCCCTCCCCTTCCCCCCCCCCCGGGAGTGCGGCCTCAGGGG
>NW_025373193.1:0-6479 GCF_016433145.1 Gracilinanus agilis
TATATATATATATATATGACACCTCTCTTCCAAATTTCCTTATTTCTGTCAAGACCACCACCACCCATGGTGTCAGATGTCCCAGTCATCCAGGATTCGTCACTCACTCAACCCAATTTATCCACACCTTGTTATTTCTGCCTTCACGTCACCTTTGATATATATACATTTTTCTCTTCATCCACAGAACTGTCTCCCTAGTTTAGTCATAAGTACTTTTACCTGAACTATTGTCGTGGCCTCCTGGTTGGGCTCCTTGCTTCCAGGCTTTCTACTTTCAAGTCTCTTCTCCAAAAGTTGCCAAGTCAATCACCTAGGTCTGTCCATGTCACTCCTTGAATTTGCTGTCTTGTTTCCCTTTTGCTTGCTGGATGAAACCTGACTCCTGACTCCAGTCTGTCTTTTCTGGTTTTATTCTATGTACTCCTGTTACTGACTTTTCCTGCAATATATACCTTCTATCCAAACTGGCCTTCTTGTTGATCTTTATAAGACAGCCATCTCTTCCCTTCATACCTTTGCTTGGGCTACTTCCCAGAATGCACTGCCACCACACCTTTGCTTCTTGGGATCCCTCATTTGTTTCAAGAACTGACTCAAGCTTACTTTTCAGAGGAATCTTTCTGACTCCATCAGTTCCTAGTGCCTCCCCCTCAAATTTTTGATGTATACTCTATACACTTATTTTTATATAAGTTGTCTCCTCCATTAGAATGTAAGCTCTTGGAGGTCAAGGACCACTTAAGTTTTGTCATTGTAGATGCCTTGCATTTAGTCCAGGGTCTGGTGCTTATTAATAAGTGCTTGTTGATTGATTGTTACAAATTGATATGATTTCTGAAGGGCCTACTAGTTCTAAACCCTGTGATCCTCTAAGTGCCAGAGACGTTATGTTCCAAGACCCTCACGGATTCCTTCCTTGCTGTGAGAAAGGGCTCATTAGTCTGCAAGTCCTTTAAAACCGGTCCTTCTCTCCTCTCAAAGGAAAGGAAGAGCCACCCCTGCTTCCAAACCTCTGTTGGCCATTATAGGTTCCCTATCAAGAGTTTGTGACAAGGAAATAATCAGATTTTCAATTTGAAGGGAGAAACAGTTAGATTAGTGAATGGCAGAGAAAACAGGTTCTTGTCTTGACTTTCCCTTGTCCTTATTTTGATTTTCTTTTGTTACTGACTACAGGAGCCTCATCTTAGAGGAGGGGGAAAAAGTTAGTTTTTAAATGGTTTAGGAAGAGAAAATTCTCTTCCTCATTCATTCAACCTTTTTTTGTTCTTATGTTTTATTCAGTATTTTTAAAAGAAACTTAAGGTGTGCTTTACTAAAATTTTCATTTACTAAAATATTGGGCCTCCTGGTTAAGTACTTCAGTAAACCCATCAATATGAGTTTTCCTTTTAGTAACCGAATACAGTGATTAGCATCTCTGATCTTGACGGCTTGCTAAAATCCTTTTCAGGGCTGTTTTCCACTTTTGGTGTCCACCTTTTACCCAACTCTCACCTTTGTCTCCAAGAAGCTTTACACAGTGGCCACACTCCAATAGAACCATCTTGGTAGATGGGCTAAGGCAGGTTGAGGGTAACTGACAGGTCTCAAACCCATTGGTGAATTCAGAGTGATATCTATCTAAGCAAGGGATTTCTCCAGGCAGAATGGCTAGATGAGAACAATTTATTCTGAGGGCCATTAAGGCCCAGAAGCAGCTTAAAGCTTAGCCCGACTGTGAAGACACCAGTGGGGTCATCACTGCAATTCAGGCAATTGTCAGTCATCCAGACTTTCATCTTGCAAATGGACTTGGATGACTCTGGAAGAGAGAGTGAGACTGATGAATTTGTGCAATTCTGCCTCACTTAGAGCCAGTGAATTCACATGACACCTGCAATGTCATTGGTCCTCTTTGAAATGAAAGACAAGGAACAACTACAAATTAAAAAAAAAAACTTTAATAATCAAATGAATCTTTGATTTCGTTGATGTGGATATTCCCTAGAATGATGCTGATCATGGACCATCCATGCTTCTTGCTGATCCTCTTTGATTTTTAATAAATTACCCCACAGGGCTCATTTATCACTTTCTCTTGACATCCCAAGCAGTGGAGCTCTAAGCCTGTCCACTGGCTATCCCCCATGACCAGGCAGTCTTTTTCCCTCAGGATTCTTTTTGATACCCTCCTTACACTGCCTTTTCTGTAATTATTCCTCATGGTGATGTGGTATATGTGTTCACAGCCACCATTCATGTTTCCATGGCTCATTGAAAGAGCCTCAGCTTCAGCTCTTCAGAGTCTGTACTCTTCCATAGCATGCTGTCATAAGGCATCTGGATGCTGTTCTTTCTCTGTTTTAGGAAGAAGCTTAGGATCATTAAAAGAATTTCCCAAAAATAATCTAACCCATTTCCCTCTTCAGTTTTGGGCCTAATTCATCGTTCTTGCTTTAACATGTGTGTCTGCTTAACCCAAACTCTTCAGAATGATTATAGATTTCATTTAAGAAGTTCTGCTTTGTTCTGGAACTTGATGCAATGTCATCTGCAAAAAGAAGCATCTGAGGAGCAAGTAGGTGGCATAAGACCTGGAGGACCTGGGTTCAAATGTGACCTCCGATATTTCCTTAGCTGTGCGACTCTGAGCAAACTTAACCCTGTTTGCCTAGCCCTTGCCCTAAGACAGAAGGTAAGGATTTGAAAAAAGAAGAAGCATCTGAAGGATCTTATAGTCTATAAGAAATCCCTCTTTAACTTTGATTCAGCATTGAGTTATCTCCATGATAGTGATAAGTGCAACTGGTGAGCATATGTCTGTGGGTTTTATGTTGGAACTTGATGGTAATGATCAGAGGGATTTGGAACAAGATTATCTTTATTATTATAGCTTTCAGGGGATCTCAGCACTGTTTGCTTATTGAAATTAAATGCTTTCTAATAAAATAGCAAAAATAACAGTAGATAACAGGAGTATTAATACTTTCTTGATCTTCAAGTCAATTATTTGATGATAAAATATGAAATACTATGTGTGAAAGTCTTCCTGTTTTCTTTTGATATCCTCTTTTAGGTTGCCCAAGTGTAAATTCTCACAGAAGTGTCATGTAGATATTGATAATAGTCATATGGATCAATTATTATTGATATACTCCTGGTCTTTTTTTTAACTAACAATGCAATCTGAAGTTTTTCCTAGGCCTTTGGTATCTTTGAGCCTTAAATACCTTGGAAAATAAATTGAATTACCTCCAGCACAGGGTATCTTTTTATTTGGCCTGTTCTAGCAGCTTTTCCAATATTAATTTTCTTTAGTGCCATTTTTTTTATTCTTTAGAAGCACATCCACTCTGAGACATTAGAGTTTGGATGTTGGCTATAATTTCCTTGAATGCTGTAAACAGTTTCCTATATCTGGATACCCAGTGAAATTGCACATTGGCTATAGGAGTGGGGTGGGAGAAGGGGAGAGAAAGAACATGAATCATGTAACCATGGAAATTTTTTCTTAATTAATCAATTAAATAAAAATTTAAAAAAAGTTTCCTATAAAATATTTGCAGATCTTTTTTTTTCTTCCTATTTTTTAGTCTTATCCTTGAATGCCTTCAAGATAACTTTGCTTAATTATTTTTAACTTTCTTTAAACTGAATTTCCATTCCATTGCTTTTTAAAAATTACTTCATGAGGCAGTTACTTCTCATTATCATCTACCATCCTTCTCAATAATATTTTATAAATAAGTTAATATTTTAAACTAGTGATGGCCTTGGCTGCATCTCTGTCTACTTGCCAAATAAGTCAAGCATTTGCTATAGTAGTTTTTAAGCTTTTTTTATTTTGTTACTAGCAATTGATTTACCTTGATTAAACTTCTGTTTGAAATTATTACAATTGGTTCTGACATCCTTTTCTTTATATATTTCAATTTTTTCATGTCAATGACTCATTTAAATAGGGCAGGTTAGAATTGTTTTCATTGCAGACCATATCCTATACTCATTTTTATTCTTTCTGCCTTATATTAATTTTGATCTGTGCTCTGACAAGTCAGTGATCTGATTGTACACATTTAAAAAAAAATTTTTAATTTTAGTTGTGAATTGATCCAACCATTCTGGAAGGCAATTTGGAACCATGCCCAAAGAGTTTTAAAAGACTGCATACATACCCTTTGATCCAGCAATATTTCTGGGTTTGTACCCCAAAGAGATAATAAGGAAAAAGATTTGTACAAAAATATTTAGGGGGCAGCTGGATGGCTCAGTGGATTGAGAGCCAGGCCTAGAGATGGGAGGTCCTAGGTTCAAATTTGGCCTCAGACGCTTCCTAGCTGTGTGACCCTAGGAAAGTCACTTAACCCCCATTGCCTAGCCCTGTAACAAATAAAATTAATATAAAAGATGTTAGGGTTTAAAAAAATATTTATAGCTGCGTTCTTTGTGGTGGCAAAAAATTGGAAAATGAGGGGATGTCCCTTGATTGGGGAAATGACTGAACAAATTGTGGTATCTGATGGTGATAGAATACTGTTGCAATGAACTGGAGGAATTCCATGTGAACTGGAAGGACCTCCAGGAATTGATACAAAGCAAAATGAGCAGAACCAGAAGAACATTGTACACAGAGACTAAAACATTGTGGCACAATCAAATGTAATTGTCTTATGAGAAAGAAACTATCCACATCCAGAGAAAGAACTGTGGGAGTAGAAATGCAGAACAAAAATATGGTCGATCATGTGGTTCAATGGGGATATGATTGGCTTTAAATGATCACTCTATTGCAAATATTAATAATATGTAAATAGATTTTGAACAATGATACTTGTATAACCCAGTAGAATTGCTTGTCAGCTCCAGGAGGGGGAAGAGAAGAGAAGAGGGAAAGAACATGAATCATGTAAAAATATTCTTAAATAAATAAACAAAATTAAGCATAAAAAAATAAAGTTTTTTCAGTGAACAAAAATTGATTTTCTCTCCTTCCAACCCAATCCCTTCCATTGAAAAATAAATAAAAACAAGATAAAACCTTTGTACCAAATATGGTCAAGCAAAACAAATTTTCCAGACTGTCCATGTCTTAAAAATATGTCTTATCCTGCATTTTAAGTCCCTCACCTCTGTGTCAGGAGGTGGGAAACATTTTTTATTATTGGTCTTCTGGAATCATGGTTGGTAACTGACACAGGTTCTTATGTCTTTCAAAGTTATTCGCCTTTACAATGTTGTTAATGTGTGTATTTTTCTCTTGGATCCACTTACTTCACTTTGTATCAATTCTTACAAGTCAGTCCTTATAACCCAGTAGTATTCCATTACATTCCTGTGCCATAATTTGCTCAACCATTCCCCAGCTGAGAAGTTTTCTTTTAATTTCTAGTTCTTTGCCACAACAACAACAACAACAACAACAACAAAAAAAAGCTGCTATACAATATTGGACAATGGTTAACTGGGAAAACTTGGCTATTCTCAGCAATGCAGTGATCTGGGACAATCCTGAAAGACTTACAACAGGGAATACTACATACCTCCAGAGAAAGATCTATTGGAGTCATCTTTCACATCAGTGTATCTTTGGTTTAATTTTGAGGTTTTGGTTATGTATGAGTTTGCTCTTACAATGATGACCAATATGGAAGTGTGTTTGTCATGACAATGTAAAAAAAGAGAAATATTTTTAAAAAGCTGCTATAAATGTTTTGTGCATATAGGTTCATTCTTTCTTGGATCTCTTTTAGGTACAGGCTTAGTAGTGATTTTATTAGGTCAGAAAATATATAGAATTTAATGACTTTTTGAGCATAGTTCTAAATTGCTTTCCAAAACATTTGGAATAGTTCCAGCTTCCACCAACTTCCATGATTTTACCTGTTTTCTTGCATTCCCTCTAATATTTGTAATTTCTTCTTTTGTCATCTTTGCCAGCCAGACAGTTGTGAAGTAGAATCTTGGTACTTTTCCAATTATTAGTGATATTAGAGTATTTTTTCACATGATTATGGATAGACTAGACTTCTTCCTTTGAAAACCCCCTGTATATATCTTTTGGTCATTTATCAATTGGGAAATGGCTCTCATAAGTTTGAATCAATTTCTTATATATCTTGGGAATGAGACCTTTATCAAAAAACAAAGATTTTTTCCTAGTTATCAGTTTCCCTTCTAATTGTAACTACATTGATTTTGTTTCTGCAAAAACAACTATTTATTAAATATTTTATTTATTTATTTATTTGGAGTTGTTCATTTTAACAGCTACGATCTTCTCTGTCCTCTGTCCCTTTGTATTGTCATGAATTCTTAGACCTCATTCATAGATCTGAAAAAGAAATCACTTCTTTGTTCTTTTAATTTGCTTATCATGTTGCCTTTTATGTCTAAATCATGTATCCATTTGGCCCTTAACTCGATAACTTGATATATAGTATAAGATGTTGATACATACATATGTGTGTGTGTGTATGTATATATATATATATATA
>NW_025373194.1:0-4412 GCF_016433145.1 Gracilinanus agilis
TATATATATATATATGCCTCCCACTGATCCTTGATTACAGAAAACTTAGACTCAATACCTTTCAAATGCGTCCCTTTTTCTCTTTTCCCAAAATATCATTCTTATGATGACAGATATTTTCTCTTGGAACTATGAGACTATGGGACCACCAGCTTTCCAGACTTCTTATCTTCTATTTTGATTTATCCTGTATTATTCTTGTGATCCATTGAGGCTGCTGGTCAAGTACATTTTTAAACACAACAAAAAATTTTAGACTTTAACTAATATTAGGCTTTGTTATATGAAAATCACAATTATTCAATTTTTAGCATAAATAGCTAAGTATTAAATAACCTGGTAGTGATGCATCACTGACCAATGACTGGCTGTTTTTAGAATAAATGGTTGGTTGTGACTAAATGCAACCTTCTTCCCCCTGTCCCTGGACTTTCCCTCCATCATTGTAAGTGTGAGACTGTGCATGTGTGCATGTATGTGTGTGTGTGTGTATAGATGCAGCCTAAAACTATTGAGTTTTCCCCCAGTTTCAGTTTTCATTTAGAGGACAGCCTAACATGAAAAGATTGTTGATTACATTTGTGCACTGAATTCACAAAGCCATAACTCCTGCTATAAAAGAGAAACTAAAATAGATGAGCTTATGTGACTTATTGCCCTCCTGTGATTGGGGCTGGCCCTAGGCAGAAATTGTAAAATAAGTGAATTTTGCTTTTGCTTCACCAATCCCTCTCATCCTAAAACTTCTCCCTTACTTACTTGGATGGGATTGCCAATGCTCCCATACTCTCTCTGCTGCCTCTAATCCTGACAGCAAAAATTTATCCTGAAATTCTTTATTCACACTAAGGATTCACATGAATTTCTAACATTGCCATCCCAGAAGACATTTATGGAGTTGCAAGGTCTAAGGGCCATCCATATAGGAGGGACCTTAAAGATCTTTTGGTCCAAACTCCTCAGTTTATAAACTATTATTTTTAATAGTGGTTAGAATCTTAAGCTAAAGGGGCAATGATCACCTGTTAGAATGCCAGGAATTAACCAAAAGGTAGGGGAGTATTATTTAAGGATCCTAAAGATACTCTCCAAAGTGATCCACGTTGTACAGAAAATTGACCCAGCATTCTCTTTTCTATTCTCTCTTGCAACCAAGGTCATTCAATTGCAAAATAGCTAATTAAGTTAACTCCTAATAATTTAATCAATTACTAAGTACTTATTAACTACACTAAAGTCCTCTTCTATCTTTTCATGCTACCATGGAGGCAACCCTGCATTGTCAGTAAATGAATCACAAGCTCTGGTATGTCCTACCAAGCTAGAAAATTTCTAAGTACTATAATGGTCACCGACACCTTAGCTATTGTCCAAAGTCCAATTCACTTAGTTTGGAAATTTACATCACTAGAGATATGGCCACTAAATGGTGATTTTTGGGGGGACCACATTAACTACTAAAAACATCTTCTGAGTAAGTAGTTTAGTCTACATCAGTGAAAAGATGAAATCACAAATGCCTGAAGTATCAAAGCATAAGAATTACTAATTCAGTGTTGCTTAATGGGAATATTAAGAGAAATGAAATACCGATTGTGCCTGCTAATTGTAGTAGCATGGAAGGGAATGAAACCAGCAATTCTATACAGTGATTGAACTCTTTTAGGTCTATGCTTTACTATTGTGGTCTAGCCCAACATTTCTATCTCGATCTTTCTTTCTCCCTGTCCCCCTCCATCACAGGCAATGGATGAAACTATTAGATATTCATATAACTATCATATACAAATATGTAGGTATCATACATTTATGATACCTTAAGCAGGTGTATCTGAAGCACCAGGTTTCAGAAGTTATGAATTTGATTCTAGGATTTGCCTTCACTGATTCGCATTCCCCTCATGACTATGTATGGCACCAGGACTCCAACTGCCTTTAACTGCCCCCTCTCTTAGAGTTCTGGGGGGCACTATGCAATATTGTGCTGCAGCTTGAACCCCTCTCAGAAATATGGACCCCACACTATGTATGGCACCTTAGGGCCAAGTAGCCATAAAAACCTATGACGTATAAAGACATTCCTTTTTTTCTTTCAAAAATCCCTAAGACTTACTTTTCTGGGATACTTTACTAATTTTTCTCATTGCTGCCATTTGGCCCTCCTGTATTCCTCCCTTTCCTTTCCTATCCATAAGTTTGGCTAGAGGATGACACAGTGATTCATATTTCTCTTTTACCCTGCTCCCAGGAAATATGATTACAAACACAAAAAAGGGAACTACACATGGGTATTTTTTTTTTGTTGTTAAGAATTAAAAATATTTAGTGATTTCAAGTGTGTTGGAGCTCCCTGGGGGAGAAACTTCCTTTACTTATGCAAACTGGCAACTCTTCTTTGAGGTTAAGCCTTAAAGAATGGGGAGAAGATGAGAATAGAGAGAAGGTCATAGCCAACTAAAAAGAAAATTCATGAATTAAAATGACTTTCAGGATGTATATTGATTCTCTTGGCCATCTAGGGGGAACTAGGCCATACCCTTCTTAGCTTCCTTCTCCTTTGTGACTAATACCCGTCTGCTAAGTCATATCTTTGAAAATAGATTGATTCTAGTGTTTTATCTGGTAGGTTCAGTCTGACAAGGTTAGCTTATGTCTCTGCCTTCAAAAACTGCCTTCGTATACCCCTACAGTGAGGATCTGGGAACCTGAGACCTGATAGTTCTGATGATTTTAAGGTCCTTGGGTCTTCTGCCTTTCTTACCCTAAAATCACTGGATTTTGAAAACAATGGATCTTGAAACATCCTCTTCCACCCCACTTCCAAGTTTCTACACAGCAAAGAATATTCTTGCTGGCTAGTGCCTCCTTAGACTTTCATCTTCTATCTCCTTCAATTTCCTGCTGGGAATTTCAGTGTTCTGACCCTCAGAAGGTCTCATATTCTTTTACTAACTGCTTATCTTCTCTTTTCTTGGTTGACTTACTTCAGGAAAAATTCCCCTAATTGTACTGTAGAAATTGACTCTGCCCTTTGTGACTAGTTATCTCTTCTACATATTGTCCTACACTCCCCTTGGGCCCTATGGCCTCAGTCCATTAGGCTAAGCTTTTCTAGCAAGCTTGCTGATCTAGGGTTTCTTCATGCTGTCACTATCATAAGCTTCTATCCCAGACTAAAGATATTGCTGGTCCTGATCCTTCTAGGATCACAAAATTTGAGAATTGGAAAGGATATCTGAGGAAGCAATCTAGTCTACTCAATACACCAAAAGAAGCAATCTAGTCTACCCAGTACAACTAACATATAGGACAAGTAGTCATCTAGTCGCTGCATGATGACTTCCAAGGAGGAGGAACCCACCACATCTTGAGGCAGCCTATTCTACTTTGGACAGCTCTAACTGTTAGAAAGTTCTTCCTGACACAAAGCCTTAATTGTCCATTTTGCAATTTACATCCATCTCTCTGGGTTCTACCTTCAAAGGTAAAACAGAACAAGTCGAATCCCTCCTTTAAATACTTGAAGACAGCTATCATGGTCCTAGATTCCTCTTTTCTTTAGCCTAAACATCCCTCACTCTTCAGCAAATCCTCACATACCATTTTTAAGAGAATATTCTTATTAGAAATCATTTGAGTTAGGAGCCAGGAAGATGTTATATGAATTGACATTTCTCATATGCCATTAACTCAAGGTTCTTCACTGTTCAGTGCCCTGAGGACCTGCTTTTACTCCCTGTTCATTGGTACTGCAAAAGCCAATGAACAATATGACTTGACATATTGAGCAAGTTCAATATGGGTCAATAGGACACTGACAGTCAGAAAAGCTAATGAAATAATTGTCTACATTGCAAGGGAAATAGTGTCCAAAAGAAAACTGTCATTTAGAAAAATCTGGAGATAGGTAGATACATAGATACGTAGATAGACAGTTATAGATATAGACGTATAGACAGAGATGACAGATAGATTTTATATTGTAGTCTAAGATCTATAAAATGCTTTACAAATATCCCATTTTTTTCCCTTACAATTCAGAGAAGTTGGTGTTATTATTTTCATTTCACAGATGAAGAAATTGAGGAACAGAGAGGTTCAATATCTTACATAGACTCACACAAGCAGTAAGTCTTTGAGGTCAGATATGAATAATAACAGAGTTCATGGATTCCCTTGATGAATTCATAACACCTGGCCAAGATGAACTACATCTCTGGATACTAACAACTGGTGGATATGATTTCTGAGTCATGGTCAGCAATCTTTGAACATCCTAGAGAACAGGAACGATATACAAGGACTGAAAAATGGCAAATGTCCCTACTTCCAAGAAAAAAGAAATAAAAACAAACAAACAGAGAGGAGAGAGAGAAGGAAGGAAGGAAGGAAGGAAGGAAGGAAGGAAGGAA
>NW_025373195.1:0-3943 GCF_016433145.1 Gracilinanus agilis
TATATATATAGTCTAAGCTCCAGTATCAAGACCATCAGAACATTCAATCAGTCCAAATTACTGTGTTGTCTACTGTGGCTGATAACATAGTTTAGTCTTGTTATACTTATGAGCAAATACGCAAGAGTCATCAGTTCCTCTTTGAGGAATTTGGTAATAGATTTACCATGTTTTCTTTTCCAGCAATGAAATTATTCAAAAACCTGTCTATTGCAAAGGAGACTTCTACAAAAGAAGATTAGGAACATCTCCCTTGGGCCCCCAAGACTTGAAAGATATGTTGCTGTGGTAAATGGGGTGGCTTGTTCTGTTGTTAAGATTTTGCTAAAAAAGAAGTGCCTGTCTTCTGGCTAAAGGTCAATGTGTCTCTGATGATGGCAGGTGCCCCCAGAAGCCATTCATCCATGGGTCAGCCCTTTGTCTCCCTTCCCTGTTGGGAACAGAAGGCCACTTTCAGGTCCTCTTAGTCCTTAGTCCCTTTTTATGGCCAATGGCAGAATTGTTATAACCATAAGGGGGAAATGACAACCTTATTTTATGGAATCTCAAATTTACCATTATCCCATAGGAACTTGCTTTCAAGAAACCCCCAGACTAACCCAGGCTGTATACTGAACAATAGGCCATCAAGCACCCATTGAGCACTCCCAGAAGAGTGGTGGGTGGATATAGTCAAATCTTAAGTACCCTTTTGTCTTCTTAGTTTCTCTTATTGTATTTAGGCCAGCTCCCAGACAACCTAGCTTGGGGCTACAACCTCTTTCCCAAGACCCCAAGATATAAAAAGAATTTCAAGTTCTTTAGTTCAATGGAAATTCTCTTTCTTTGTGTTTTCCCCGAGTCTCAGAGCTCAGATTTTGTGTGTGTCTGTGTGTTCTACAAAAGACATGTTCTTTGGTAACTACTTTGGTGGCCCTGTGGTTTTTTTTTTTTCAGATTAACAGATGAATATTAATGACATTGTTTCCATGTATACACACCAGACTGTTAAGTAGCTTAAGCTCCTTTGCAAAGACTGGGAGGAAGAGGTAGGAAAGTAAAGGAATTTTCTTACAATGGAGAAAAAATAAGAACCCACTTCTCCCTGGAGGAAGGAAGGGACAGAGGGGGAAAAAGGTCAAAATCTGACGCTTCCTGCTCAAATCTGGTCAGCAACAAAGGTCCCTTCCTTTCCTGCTCTGCTCCTAATCCAGTTGACTCCACCACATCCCTTATGCTGCTTCTTGCTCAAATGTCCTAGATGAATTCCCAGAATGGAATTCCAGAGGAACATTGCAACAGTTCTGTATGGTGGATCTTCTCCATAGATCCTTTTCTTTTCCTAATTGTCCTCTAGAAGTCCATTCAAAGTCATGGGGAAGAATTAAAAAATCTCAAGAACTTGGGGGCAGCTGGGTGGATCAGTAGTTTGAGAGTCACACCTAAAGGCAAGAGGTCCTGGGTTCAAATGTGGCCTCAGACACTTCTCAGTTGTGTGACCCTGGGCAAGTCACTTAACCCCCATTGCCTAGCCCTTACCACTCATCTGCCTTAGAACCAATACCCAGTATTGGTTCTAAGACAGAAGGTGAGGGTTTTAAAAAAAAATCTCAGGAATTTTGAGTTGAATACAAGGCTCACAGACAAAAATATTCAATCATCACATTTCTATGGCAACAAATCTTGGCATGGAAAAGGCCTGGAAGGTGGGTTTAAGACAGAAAACTCTTAAGCTTAGTTCTTGTTATCTCTTTCTTCAGAGAGAAATCCATTCCTTGAGACTGAACAGAGCTGCCTATGACCAGAAGAGAAATTGTTTTTCACTGTTCCAAAAAGCCTGGGATACTGTGAAGTTTGTACCTTGGAAATTCTCCCTTCTGCCTAAGCTGTTCTTGTCTTTCTGGACTTCTGAAGTATAGACACAGGCACTGGGTTCAAGATCCTGGAGTGGTTTGCCATCTCTTCCTCCAACTCATTTTTTTTTCTATTCTTTTTTTTTTTAACCCTTACCTTCCATTTTGGAGTCAATACTGTGTATTGGCTCCAAGGCAGAAGAGTGGTAAGGGTGGGCAATGGGGGTCAAGTGACTTGCCCAGGGTCACACAGCTGGGAAGTGTCTGAGGCCAGATTTGAACCTAGGACCTACCGGCTCTAGGCCTGGCTCTCAATCCACTGAGCTACCCAGCTGCCCCCCTCCAACTCATTTTTGAGGTGGCCACAGGATCCCCTAGAAATCCTAAATCTGGAATCCCAGGTCAAAGATTGCATGAGGAATTTCACTCCCGCAGTGCCGGCAGAAGAAAGCTGGCCCCAGTGCGGTGATGGCAAACCTATGATACATGTGTCAACACTGACACACGTAGCCATTTTCGATGACACACAGCCGCATGCGGAGAAGTACGGGGCCACATGCAGAGGATGAAACATTTGCTGTTGTGTAGTGTAGACACTCACTGCACTATAGCTGACAATTCTACCTATATTAATTTGCCTATTTTGGTTTATTAAATACAGTTATATATTACAATTATACATTTTTGTTATTTAAACTATAAATATCACAAAATTATGGTTTTTTTCTCGAAGTGACACGCCACCCGAGTGATGCTCGGTTTTTTGGAGAATTTTGACACACCGAGCTCAAAAGGTTGCTCATCACTGCCCTAGTGCAACTAGAGATAGCGGACTAAACAAAGGATTCTCCGTCTATCACTTTAGATGCATTTACACTAGTTTTATGATAAGGGTCTTAGCACAGAGGGATACCTCCTGTTTGCATCTCAAACATCATCAGGTCCTCAGGATAGGCAACTCATCCACCT
Source organism: Gracilinanus agilis (assembly GCF_016433145.1). Lineage (NCBI taxonomy): Eukaryota > Metazoa > Chordata > Mammalia > Didelphimorphia > Didelphidae > Gracilinanus > Gracilinanus agilis. The sequence continues at coordinate 2,802 of NW_025373195.1, forward strand.
TTATGATCAGCCCAACAATGTATTCCTGTGCTTATGCCCCCAGACTCAAAGGCACCCTACTGTCACCTATTCCCCTTGCTTGTCCCCCTTGCTTGTCTCCCTCCTCACCTCTATTTTCTAAGTCATGCAGACTCTATTCCTTTAGGACAATGATTCCCAAAGTGGGCGCCACTGCCCCCTGGTGGGTGCTGCAGTGATCCAGGGAGGTGGTGATGGCCACACTTTTTTTTGTATTACATTCTATTCTGAGTTCAATAAATAGTTTCATAATTTCCAGGGGGTGCTAAGTAATATTTTTTTGAAAAGGGGGTGGTAGGCCAAAAAAGTTTGGGAACCACTGCTTTAGGATATACAAATCCTGAATTTTTTCTCTTTGGAGAGGCAGCTTAGTCCTACTCCTACCTCCTTAATCAATTTCTCTGTCTTTGAAGATATCATCAGAGTCTGTCATTCTTGTATGTATAATCTATGACTTCTCTCATGACATGAGCAATATGGACATCTGTATGGCAGGTACAGGGAGGGTGAGAATAAATTCTATTAAAAATAAAGAAATAAAAATTTTTTTAAAGAAATGGTTTCCATTAAGAAAGCTCTAAAATAGTTCTCTTCAGGAAGAGAGAGAGTTCAAGAGAGAATGGCATCTGTGAAATCACAATTCAAATAAAATTGATGGTGTCCATATGCTGGATACTAGTCTTAGCACTTTTAACCCTAATAAGACTCTCTGATCTTCTCTCAGTAGAGAGTACTCATTCCTCAAGTGCAATCTAAGACCCTATGAAGTAGCCGAGGCTACATGGCTTTTCAATGACAATCAGGATCCAATTTAATTCAAATTTTAAAACTGCCACTACATTCATTAGACTATCAGAAATTGATATACAATACCTACTCTAACAAGAGGATTTTGGGAACTAATTAATGGTACTATATTTTTCTGTGACCTGAACAAGAAACAAAATAAATTGACAATAGACAAATTTTGTTGCAATCCCCTTCCTCTATGTCTAATCTTTGATCTCAATGTTTACATTGAGAGTTTTTAAACTCTTACCTTCCGTCTTGGAATCAATACTGTGTATTGGCTCCTAGGTGGAAGAGTGGTAAGGGTAGGCAATGGGGGTCAAGTGACTTGCCCA
>NW_025373196.1:0-6859 GCF_016433145.1 Gracilinanus agilis
TCTCTTTCTCTCTCTCTCCTCCCACCCCAACCTTATCCTACTGTTCTTGGGATACAAAATAGTCCCTGCCCTCCAGAAGCATACTTTCTATTTTTAAAAAATGGAAGCTATATAAATACAAAATACATGTAAAATATACTGGTGCAATTTTCAAGAGGGATGGCATCATCTTGACTTGAAATGGTCAAGAAAGTCCTACGGTAAGATGGCAGGAGCTGAACCTTGAAGTAAGGTGAAGACTGAATTGAATTGAATTTTGAGTTCCTCAGATTCACTCTAGGTTTTAGCCTTCCTTGGCAATATTATAATTGTACTTCTCCAAGCCATTTTTAGTCTATGAATATGCGATTTGCAAATATTTAGTTTATAAATATTTCATGACTCTTCTCACAATATAGATCATTTTAAAATGAAGGTTTTGAGTAGATGATCTTGAAAGTCCTCTCCAGCTCTAGATCCCATGCTTAGATTAGTCTTCATCAAGTGATTTCTAGTCAACACTATTTTCCATGAAAGGAATAGGATGACCACTACATCTGAAGAGAAAAAAAAATTGACTAGCTTGAAAGGAGAGTGAAGGGAAACCAATAAAAGTTGCTCCATTGACTTTTCCTTCTTCTTTCCTGGGCTGTCATTGTTTTCTTACTTTCATTCGTCTTGCTTGAGGACAGCTGGGTTGTCACAATTCCAGGGCTTTCTGCCAGGTACCCATTGAGTTGGGTGCCATTCCTGTCTTGTTGCCAGGATGACTTTGATCCTTCCCATACTGTCTCTGCGACTCCAGTTGTCCAGTTATTTACATGAAGTTTTAATACATATGGCACTAGTTGTTCTCTTTCTAGAGCTGCTGTTTCTTTCACAATTATTTTGTGATACCAAGGTTTTTCCCCAATGTATAAAAAATATCTGACCAGTTCTATAAATCTTTGGGAATAAAACTTGTGGGAACTATAACTGAGGCAGAGAAAAATTGGGTGAAGAGAGAATATTGGTTCTATCTGAAATGAGAATATATATAAAGTACTTTGCAAACTTTTCTTTTATAAATGTCATCTTTGTTTTTATTTATAGTTAGGTGACCACCCTATCCCAGGTGTGTGATTGCACCATAGTATTGGATAAGAGGAAGTTTTCTATTTTGTTTTCAGCACATTCTTGATGATGCCCAGGATTTTATGCACTTTCTTGGCAGCAGCTCTCATCTGGCAAGATTCACTTCAATTAGAGTTGGGGTGGGAGCTGGACCAAGGAATAAACTACAGTTTCCACTAAACTGTGCCATCTTTTCCTTGAAATATCCTCAGCTGTGATGGGACACACTCTTAAAACAAAACTGTGGCGCCTTTCCCTAAAATATCCTGCCAGTATCAGAATCTCCTTTTTAAGACCTCACCATATGTACTATATTCTTACTTACAGACATATCTTAGCTTGCCTAGCATATATAGAACACGTGTTACTGTCTCTTGTAAAATTTTGAAATCTGAAGAAAAAGGTCAAATTTTAAAAGAAATCCCTATTTCAAATTTTCATTTCATGAAATCCCAAATTCCATATTTTCAATCTGATAGGAATTCATTTGCCCCCCTTACTTTCCCCCCCTTACTTGGCCTAAAAAATGAATTTTACAATGTAAAAGAACACTTTGGAATTCAGGTCACTTTGTGAAAGCATGTTATTTTCTTATTATTTCAGACTCTGAGGTGGATTATTGGGAGCTTTGTTTCATAATGTTACTGTGTTACGTGAAGGGAACATCTTTTAGAATACATAGAGAATTGAAGGCAGAGATGTTTAGTGGATAAAGCTGCACACTTGAAGTAAGGAAGATTTGGGATTCAAATCACACTTCTGACACATACTAAAGGTATCCCTGGGCAAATCACTTATCTCTCTGAGTCTCAGCTTTCTAACAAAATGGGGATTCTAAAATCTATAGCATCAATTTCCTATGAGAGTGGCAAGAGTCAAATGGGAAAATGTGGCTGCATATACACATATATGTAAACAATTACAGCAATATACAAATGCCTTTTTTTAGTAGTTGACAGACTGTTCTGCTTGAAATCAGGAAGCTATGAGTTCAAATCTCACTTCTGTCAGTTACGCTTACACTTATAACCCATATGAACAAAATTATTTAACATTAATGTGCATCATGCAACTATCCAAGAAGTATAAACTAAGAAGAGATTAGTTAAGATCTAAGAGTAGCCTGTTCACTTATGAACTCTAGTATATTCAAACAGAGGTACAGAAATAGTTGTACTAACTTATTATATGAGTAATAACCTCATGAAAGTAATCTCTTTTGTAATATCAAAATACTCAAATAAAAGTATGGTCTCACTATTTAGAAATTCATTCCCACAATGCTGATTCCAGCCTATTTGTGTCTCTCTATCCTAAGAGACTCCTGTCCATATTTTCTCTTGAGTTTGCTATTAAGTTTTACTACAAAGTTTGCTACTCAGCATGCTGGAGACCTTTCTTGATTTCTTATGATATTGCCAGTGTTACATTGGATCCATTATATAATTTCCCTGCTTCCTCTCAGACTCACCACTAAAGACTAAACCATAAGTTATATATTTTTCTGGCTTCCTTTATCTCTTTTCCCCTTTGAAATGTCTTGTTTATCATATGTTGCCATGTGCTCTGTCATCACTTTCTATGGAATGTCCATTTTCAGTTCTTCAGAAAGCTATTTCCCATGTCTCATAACCATATGACAACAGCAATAGAATGTTAGCATTGAAAAGATGGGTCTTTAGTAAGTGAAGCTCTCTCTTGGTAGATGATTTGATAGTATACTTGGTGAACACCTAGAGAATCAACTAAAAATCTAATTGAAATATTTAACTACTTCAGCAAAGTTGCAAGACACAAAATAATTGCATGGAAACATTAGTACTTGTACCTACTACCAACAAAATCTAACAGCAAGAGATAGAAAGAGAAATTCCACTTAGAATAACTGAAGGCAATATAAAATGTCTGACCATCTACCTGCCAGGATAAATACAGGGATTATATGAAAACAATTGTGCAATACTGCACATAAATATAGATCTAAAAAAATTAAAGAAGTAATAATTGCTCATGGGTAAACTGAGGCAATGTGATAAAAATTACGCTACCTAACAATTTATTTTTTCAGTGCTATACCAATCCAAATCCCAAATAATCATTTTATAAAATTAGAAAAAATAGTAACAAAAATTCAGACAGTCATTTCTGACACAAGGTCAAGAATATAATTGGAAAAAAATGTTTAAAATGTGAAGGAAAGAGGCCTAGCAGTTCCAAATTTCAAACTATATTATGAAGCATAAATCACAAAAACAATCAGGTACTAGCTAAGAAATAATATAGTAGATCAGTGGAATGATTATATATGGTATATAGTACATAATAGTAAATAACCATAGTAATGTCATATTTGATAAACATTAAGGGTCCAAGTTTTAGAGTTTCAAAAATATTTTGTATTGATAGAAAAATAGGCATGTAGATTGGTGATCCTTGCAATTCAGTCTTCTTTCTGATGCATTAATACAATGTGAGATTTTTTTTCCAAGCCTTCAGTATCTTTCTCTCCTTTCAGAATTTTAGCAATAGAACCCTCGATGATAAAGAATTTTCATTATTTCAAATATAAAATTTCTCTAAATATATTTAGCTAAATCCAATTGGTTTTCCTTTTTTTGTTCTGTTTTGTACTCTTTCTCTCTTCTTTTTGTGTGCATGTACAGTTAGGATATTAAAATACAGTTGTGGTAGCACTACATAAGTGAACCTAAGAAAAAAGTTCTTAAAAATTCTTTGAAGATCTTTTCAATTTTTAAAATGTTTCTCCCTTTACATTTGAATCCTTAAATATCTTCAGGAAGACTTGGCTTAGCTTAGTCTTTATTAACCTTTATTTAATCTGGTTTGATCTATTACTTCTCTCAGAATTTATCACACCATCTCAAGCATTTTTCCCATTTAGATATTTTATTTTATTCTGATTACATGTCAATAAAAAATTTTAATAATAATTTTCTGATATTTTACTATCCATGTTCTTTCCATCCCTGTGACCTCTCTCCCCCTCCCTAAGGTGTTAGGAAATATAATGTAGGTTATACATATGTTATCATACAACACATATTTTCATTTGTGAAACAAAACACATTACTTACACTACAGAAAAATTCATAGATAAAATAAAGTGAAGATTGGTATGCTTTCAATATGCATTTAGACTCCATCAGTTCCTTCCATGGCAGTAGATAGTCTTTTTTTCCCATGAGTCCCTTAGAGTTGTGTTGGATTCTTGAATTGAAGATAATAATTGTCATTCATAGTTGATCATCATACATTATTGCTATTACTGTGTACAGTGTTCTCCTGGTACTGCTTACTTCCCTTTGCATCACTTTATATAAATCTTTCCAGACTTTTTTTGTGATTGTCTGGTGCATTATTTTTTGTAGCACAATAGTATTCAATTACATTCATATACCACAATTTGTTCAACCATTCCTCAATTGATGGACATCCCTTCAGTTTCCAGTTCTTTTGCCAACATAAAAGAGCTGCTATAAACATTTTCGTACAAGTAGATCCTTTTTCCTTCACTTTGAATTTTTTTGGAATACAGACCTTGTAGTGGTATTGCTAGATCAAAGTGTATGCAGAGTTCATTTTGTCCCTTTGGGCATAATTGCAAATTGCTCTCCAGAATGATTATAACTGTTCACAACTCCACAAATATTGTATTAGTGTCCCAGGTTTCCCACATTGTCTCCAACATTTACCATTTTCTTTTTTTGCCACATAGTAAACATTTAACTTCATCAAAATGTTTGATACTGCTTATAATCTTTCATTATCCTTCTCCATAGAATTTTACAAATGAAGGTATATTCTGAACAGGTACTGGTTTTCATTTTTATATTTTTTATTGCACATATAACAATTGTTTGCTAAATAAAACAATTCATAAGTCCCTTTACTCTCCTTGTGCTGTTCACTTATTTAAAGCTCTTAATGAAATTAATTTAAACTCTGTCGATGTCCTTTATTCTGTCCATTTCCAATTTTAATTATTAATGACTTATTTGAATAGATTAGGACTCAGTTTTCTCAATTGAATTACACCATTTTCTCACTTTTATTATTTCTTCTAGCTCTGTACCAGTATTGATCTGCAATCTAACAAAGACTAAAAAAGATTTTTGATTGGCTATTCCCTCAGTAATAAGTTGTTGCCTTTCCATTAAAATGTGATCAATTGCATTTTTCTTGATGTTATTCAGTGCTCACTAAGCCCAGAGCCTACTGATTCTTTTCACAAAAAAATGTACTTATAATGTAGAAGTTATATTCTGAGAGAGTATTGCTTTTCCCATTCAGATTTCCTTTTCTTGTTGGCAAGTATAGTAAGTAGTTGCTGAATAAAACACAAACAAGAATTAATTAACAAGCCTTCAGGCTATTGTGGTGAGTCTATCTGGATTTCTCTAAGCTAGTCATGAGAAAGCAGCTCCATGTCTTAGGCCAAATTTGAAGCTTTTTTTTTAGCATAGTAGAACCTATTCAGTTTTATGGTCTTCTGGCACAACATTCAAGGACCCAGAGTTACCTCCGTGTCATGATGGATTATCAGAATTGTATTCTAATTGGATCAAAGTGTTGGAATAAAGACAAGAGTTATGATTTCACTGGTGTGTGTAACTTCCTGGTGTAGAAACTACCAAGCCTGATCAACAACATCTCAGCAATTTAATTACTTAGGGCATGGCCTAAAGAACTGAGATGAAAAGTGACAGCCAGAGTCACATAGCTAGTATGCAGCAGAGGGACTTGAATCTAAATTTTCTTAATTATCTATGACTTGCCCATTATCCATTATACCAGATCAACTTTGAATATATATATATATATGTATGTAATTTTAAACAACATATGAAAAGAGAACATAACCATTGACACATTTTGACTTGATATAATTAACTAAAGAAGTATGAAAGTATTCTACAGATATAATTAACACAAAGGTTAGTTTTTTTGGTAATATAAACAATTTTTGTTTGGTGATTTTTTAAGAGCTTATCTAGGGCATAGATCCTTATAATTTTTGCATTACTAATTCATGGTAATTTGGTAAAATCTACAGATTCTTCCTCAGAATAATGTTTTTAAATGTTAAAATACATAGTACTATATAAATGAAAGCAACTATGTAGAAACAGTTTTCATTTTTTGAATTTCATTTATACCCCTTCATGTGAAGAACTCTTTATAGAAAGGTAATTGCTGATTAGCTATACTATTTATGTTTTTACGTAAATTTTATTAATATCTTCTATTATTACATCATTGAAGTTTATCCCACTGCTCCATTTCCCAAAGAGTCACATGCCAAATTGCATTATTAAAAATGAACAATATGGAAATATGTTTTGCATTATAATACATGTATAACCCAGATTGAATTGATTGTTGACTCTGTGGGGTAGGGGTGGGGAACAACTTGAGTCATATAACCTTGGAAAACTTATGTGAAAATTTGTTAGTTAAATTAAATAATGATAAAAGATTTTTAAAAATTATATTGTTAAAGAAAAAAAGAAAGAAACCAAAAAAACCGCTCATTGTATCAACAAAGTCTGAAAATATATGTAGTGTTCCATTACTGTAAACCTTCCACTTCTACAAAGGACTGAAGAAAGTTAACATCTTTTTATTTGTTTTCTTTGAGGCCATGACTATTCTTTGTAATTGTGAAACATTCCAAGTATAACATATTATGTGCCTTCTTGAGAAGGGAGGGAAGGAAGGAAGGAAGGAAGGAAGGAAGGAAGGAAGG
>NW_025373197.1:0-3629 GCF_016433145.1 Gracilinanus agilis
GAGAGAGAGAGAGAGAGAGAGAGAGAGAGAGAGAGAGCTGTTGATTTCCATTAGAGAAGTTCAACCAACTGTTTTGTGGCCCATTTTAAGGTCCCATTTGCACAGTAAATTAGGATTCAACAAATCTCTAACTCAAATTGCAGTGACAGGAAAATATGACCTTGTATAATTTAAGACATGCACTGTGTACTTGAGTCATTTTCTCTGTTTTAACAGCCACTTGAGGTGGTAAACAGCTTGACAGCAAGTGCTGGAAAGCATTTCCTGTATTAGCTTTGGTAAGGATGAAAAAAATAATGCTGGTGCCATTGCAACAGATTTAAACAAAGAGATAGCCAAAAAATGAAGCTTCCTTGCCTCCTCCCTCTCTCTCTCAGGACTAGAGTCAGTTTTAAACATTGTTTCATTGTATGATCACACCCTCATGAAATATAGGGCAATCAAGGAGTCCCCATCTGCTAGAAGAATGCAATAATATCCAATTAACAGTGACATAGTGACAAAGTAGTATTACATAGTGACATAGTACCATTGTCATCGATAGAGTGGTGGGGATGGCAATTTCTATGCTCTAAAGAGACCCCAATTTTTATAATCTCCTCCTTGTTGGGTAAATGATCCTGGGTGAATTTCCTTGTAGCCAAATAATAAATATAGTCGACCTTTATTTTAGTTCTTTAAACAATCAGACAGGGATCTGTCTGTGACGAGCTCTGTGATGAGCATAGCCATTCTTTTGGAACAACCACATGGCTGGCACTGCCATCTGGGGTAAGTCCCTTATTGGAAGTTGACTTGGCTATCACAAAAGACTTTTTTTTTTTTGGCTGAGAAATGGTTATTAAGTTGTTATGATATTTTCACAGATTTATTCTGCCAAAGCCACAAAGCCATATATAACAACAACAACAACAACAACAACAACAACAACAACCACCATAGAATTTGAGTAGATTGCAGAAATCAACTAGTACAACACACTTTTGCACAGGAGTCCCCTCTAGGATATAGCTGACAAGTGGCTGTCTATACCTAGTTTTGAGACCTCTAGGAAGGAGGCACCTACTGTATTTAATTTTATTTCATTTTTTTTAACAACTCTAATTGCTAAGTTTTTCCTTAGAAATTAAAATCTGACTCCCATGGTCCTACTCATTTCCACTAGTTCTTTTCTGAGGGACCAAGCAGTACAAATCGGTTTCTCTTCCAGTAACAATAGTAATACTAATAAGAAAATAGCAGAAATGATAATAACTCTTATACAGCACTAACTATGTGCCAACCACTGTGCTAAATACTTTACAGTTATCTCATTTGATCCTCACAGTCTCCCTGGAAGGTAGGTGGCATCATTATCCCCATGAAAACTGAGGCAGCCGAGGTTGTCACCAGGATCACACAGCCAGTAAAGTGTCTGAGGATCTGAATTCCTGTCTTCCTGATTCCAGAACTAGTGCTCTTTCCATCATATCAGTTGGCTGCCCAGCCTTCTCTAGACTCACTTCTGTTCCTGATTTCCCCACCCCCTCAGTTCCTCAGTCATCACATTTGCCAGTCCTCTCACAATCCTTGTTACCTTCTTCTGGAAACATGCAGGTTTTTAAAAGTTATTCCTAAAATGTGGAACCCAAAGGCTATTTTTTAAAATCACATTTACAGTACAATAGAATGTTAATGTTGAATGAAAAGCACTCAATTTGATTTTCTGTACTTTTCATTATCAAGGGGATTTATATTTCCTTGTCTAGAGTGATAAAGGCTTGTACATCATCTATAGGTCATTCTGACAGTGGCATGCAGGAGTCTTACCCCTCAAAGATAGAGTAAGCAATTGCCTTCATGGTATGATTAGAGATGTTCTAGAAGTCAAACCCAAGAAACAAAATATACCCCCCCTTACCCCAGAAGTCTACTAGCAGACCTGAGATTCTACTGTTTGAGATTTATCCCAGGAAACTGTCAATTTCAGGACTCTGGAGGACAGTTGAGGAATAACTTGAAATTGGTAAAAAAAAAAAAAGGGGAAAATAGGAGTTGATCCTAAATTATTTCTGGGATCTGGCTTTTATCCATTCTCCCTATCAATGTGTCCTAAGCTATTTCTCTTGTTCTTTTTGATTGACTTCTCCTTAACAAACTCTTTAATGTCTTGCCTTTGGCTTTGCAATCTGATTTAGATGTGGGTTTCTGACATGACTTTTCTATTTACCATATCTATTTCACCTCCAAATCCTTGTCTCCACATATCTGACCTTGACTTGTTATCCTGTAACCCATTCCCAAACATTTTGTTTATTAATTTAGTTTAATTTTCTTTGCTCTGGTCTAGACTGTAACACTGATTAATTAACCAGCCTAGCACTGCAGGGCTGGAGACCCTGAGTTTTTTGTTAAATGCAGAAAAGGGGAAAAAAAGAGATTTATTAGTTATTTAAAAAAAACCCAACTTAGCAGGAATTAGTATACTACAAGGGTCTCTAGAAGGGAAGTTAGGAGGCTTAGGGTTTAGTTCTATCTCTACTGCTAATCAGCTGTGTAACTGGATAAGTTGATGTTTCTCTCAGATTTTCATCTTCTTCATCTGGAAACTAAAGGAGATAGGAGAAGACGTCTTTAAATTTCCTACAAATTCAAAATTGTGCATCTATGCATTAACCTTCTCAATTTGTGTCCACAGAAAATTATTAGGAGGGAATGAGATGAACAAAAAGTAAATTTACTGAGGAAGAGGGGGAGGAGTTTTTAAACTAAGACTCAAAGATGAAGGAGGTTCTGGGCAAACAAGGAGTAATATAAGGCCTTTGAAGATGAACAAAGGGCAGCAAGGGTGGGAAGAATAATGTTGAAATGGAGAGAACAAAAGTATCAAAACCTCCTTTGACTATACAAATAAATCTGAAATGAAATTTGAGGTGGAGAGCAAACCGATTCATCTGGAAGGACTTCCACATCTATACAGAGTCACAGTAGATTTTTTTGACTTTCATACTAGACTTATTCCTCTATTGCCACATATGTGTTGTCTAAATGGAATTAGCTTGCCCTTATTCATTCTTTAGACTTTAGCTACCAGGAATGTCACCCCACCCAACTTAGAATTAAGTGGAGTAGGGGGAGTTCTATGACCCACATATGCTAGTAAGTGATAAATCAAAAAACAAGTGACTCCCCCCTGGGCAGTCCGAAACAGGTGGAGACTATCATTTGTCCACGTAGAACTGGAGGGTGGATGCAGGAAGTGACGAAACAAACTATCTTTTAAATATGATGGTAACTTCCTGTGAGGAGGAGTTTTGCCTTTTGAACCTGGCCTCGAAAAAGCTTGGGTGAGACCTCAGACTGCTTCCTTTTGAATTGTCATGTGGGTAAGTTAGGCTGACTTCCTTTTCCTTGGCATTTCTGGGGGTCCTAACTTCAAAAGAAGCCTCTCTTCTTAGAGGTTGCCTTGTGGTTAGAAGCCTTGTTTAATTAACCTCTGTGCCCCCTTTGTTGGGACCCCTGAAACCTTGCCTTGTTCAGGCCTCTGGACCAGGCCAAAGTTTCTCTCTCCCTCCCTCTCTCCCTCTCTCCCTCTCTCCCTCTCTCCCTCTCTCTCTCTCTCTCTCTCTCTCTCTCTCTCTCTCTCTCTC
>NW_025373198.1:0-4400 GCF_016433145.1 Gracilinanus agilis
TATATATATATATATATAAACTTGTTATAACATTTTTGTCAAGGAGATTTCTATTGAATTTAGAAGTGGAAAGAAATCGAGGTAGAGAAAATCCTACTCCTTCCCTAATTCCTCCTTTCTTTTTCCCTTCATATCTTTCTTTGCTGCTCTCTCACTCCTCCCTCAACCATCCCCTTTTCCTCTCCCTTGCCTTCCTTTCCCTAGCTTTGCCTTGTCTTGTCTTCCCTTCTTTGGCTATGGGCCAAACCTCTAGTCTTCTTCCTTTTCAGCTGGAATGTATGTTCAACCCAGGCAAGAAGAGACTTAGGAGGAACATAAAAGGGGATATTTCAATTGCTTTAAGGGTCACCACTTGGAAGATGTAGACTTTTTTGGTTGGCCCTAGAGGGCAGGAGGTAGAAACTGCAGAGAAGCAGATGTTGGCTCCATAAAATATAAAAACAACAACTTCCTTTGTAAAGATGTTGGACTACTCTGCCAGTTCCTTCTCTAGCTCATTTTATAGATGAGGAAACTAAGCGAACAGGTTAAATGACTTGGCCAGGGTCAACAGCTAAGATATTGGACTGGTTTACCATTCTGTAACTCATTTTACAGATGAGGAAACTGAGGCAAGCTGAGTTAAGTGACTTACTAGGGTCACACAGCTAGTAAGTGTCTGAGGACAGATTTCAATTGATGAAGATGAGTTTTGCTGATGCCAAGCCCAACATTATCTACTGTACCATCCAGCTGCCAGAGTTAGAGTTGTAAAGGGACTCCCTTTACAGTGGTGGGTTGTACCACTGTGCCCAGCGTCCTTTCCTTCTCTAAATTCCACCATACCCCAAAGCAACCTGATGCATAGCATCAATATATGATAAAGGATGTTCAGCATCTTAGAGACAGCAAGCATGCTGCCCAAAAAAGCAGAACACTCCCTTTTCAATAGTACCTGGAATGAAGGAGAAAAGCATTTACAACAAGGACATTGTCTACACCAATTACCCCATCCTTAAACAACAGCAACATCAACTAATGCAATAACATATTAAAGCTGTGTTGAATCAATTAATAAATAGTAATACTTTCAATGTAAACACTCAGCTTTATCTGCACAGTGGATCCCTTTGCCCTTTTTATTTGAGCTATGCACCCTGCAGTGTGTAAATAAGGGATGACAACTTGTATAATATGTGTGGGGGGAGAGAAAGGATTTGATGAATCAGAAACATGCATAATTTATATAGCAAACTCTATTCCACACTGTTTCTGCATAAATAATTTGTAGAATCTCTGGATTTCTGCCAGTCACTTTTCCCCCTTCTCTCTCCCCCAGAAATCAAGACTTTCAGAGTCACAACAGGCAGAATTTTTTGAGACAAGATGTGTTTTTCTCTGAGTTTAATTATTACGGTCATTTAGCGTTTCCTTGGCACTTTGCTTACCTCCTGCTTGATGATTCATTCTACTGGGCTCTCTTCACTTTATTGATGAAGAAATGAAGACAGAGTTAGTAACAGAACCATTTAGGAACACAGAGTAACATAGCTTGTTGATGGAAGACCAGAGATTAGCACTTCTGCCTAGAACATTCATTCATCCATGGCAATTCACTGACTTAGTATTTTGTCCTTATGTGTCCTGTTTGTACTATACATAAACATTATGCATTGTGTGCCTCCTATTCCTAGAAAAGTATCTTTTTGGATCTTGTGTCTTTTGGGGTTGGTAAGACTGATTCTGCATACTGGAATCTCTTCTGGAATAGTATTTCAGAGGTGTGAGGGAGCGATCAAACATTTTTATTTTGCTTTAATGTTTATCAAATGCTTTGCATCTCTTCTCTCTTTTCAGCTTCACAACTACTTCATAAAATCAATGCAAAACTTAGTACCCCCATTTTACAAATGAGGAAACTAAGGCTACATGATTAAAAGGGTCAAAAAATTAGTAAGGTTTGAGCCTATCTCCCCTTGCCTCTTCAGTCTAGTATTTGATGTATCACACAACATTGTCTAATGTCTAAGATTTAATCTTTGAATTTTCAAGCTGGAAGGTTTTTCTAAGCTTTTACTTCCTTTCACAGACTCAGGGAAATAAAGTAACTTTCCACAAGTTGAACAATTAGTGAGTGGCAAAGACAGGATGAAAGCCTAGTTTTCTTGACCCTCTAGTCAAATGCACACCATACTGATGGCAAACCATTTACACCCATGGTCTGGCGATAATTGAGTAATGAGAAATATCTTACTTTATGTATATTTCCATACAATAAAGAAAACAAGTAGTTCCTTTTGTAATTTGATTTAATGTATACTTACTAAAGTGCACACTATGTAACAGATACTGTCACTGGGGATACATATGTAAAAATGAAATAAAGTTTATCTTCCGGGAACTTAGATTTTTTTGGGAAGGGGAATATAATGTGTACATAAGTAAGCACAATGTACTTATGTGGTAGCAATGTAGTGGAAAATACTCAGATCTCCCCTTTAGGGGCCCCCTTTATGCTCTAAGAACCAGCTTTGCCAAGCTTACCCAACCTTGCTACAAACAGGATGACCAATACCTACCCTCTAGAACAAAGCAAGTTCCACTTCATAAGGCACTGTTACTTCCCATGCTGTGACCTGACAAATCCATGATGGATTGATGTTCTGGACTTATGCTGCTGTATCATACAAAGGGCTATACAAGCCTGGGAACCACAAATCCCTCGCCTCCTCTTGAACAATGGTGCAACAGAATGCAGGGCTGCTACCCTTTTTCATCTAATTATGTAACTCCCTATATCTGTAAGTGTTTAATCATGTAACCTATGGAAATCCACGAATATATGTATAAAATAACCAGAACCCCTTTCCTCAGGGCCCAGACCTGAGGAATTATCCTGTCTGGGACTGCATAATAAATTTCTTTCCTTACTTACTCTGAAGTGTCACTGTGGGTTCCTCCTGCCTGGCTAAACTGAAAATCCCACATCAGTACAAGATAGTCATGAGGAGGGTACTAATGACTGGGAGTTGTATTAGGTTGGTTTGGGGAATGGGATGAGATGGATTTATTTGGGCCAGTAACAAGATGATACACTGTGGGTTGAAGACCAACAGTTAACTCTGACCAGGCAGAGCCTGGTCTGAGATTAACACACAGACCACTCAGTAACTGGGAAAGAATTTATCTTAATAGGGAAAGGTTGAAAGGGAAATAGGATAACCCCGATGCTAATTTCCACTACCTATGCAGATAATGCTTTGTATCTGAGATGCCAACTGAACTATGCTTTGAAGGTGGTTAAAGATTTCATGAGGCAGAAGTGAGGACATATTGAAAAAGCAGTTCATTATCTGCTTAATCATAATGTTGCTCTTATTGTTATATCTCCACTGGACTTCTCTCTCTTCCTCCACCCCCCTCTTCCTCTTTTCTTCCCTTGATCCCCTACTCCCTCCTTCCTATCCTTAGAACCATAAGCCTTCTTGATGGCTAATTTGAAGCAAATTTTCACCATCAGGTTCAGAGCCCAAGTGCTTTGTCAAGCTTTGAACCAGCCTCTAAAACTCTTTGTCTCCTTCCCAGATGCACATAGACTAATTATTCCTCGCTACTAATGGAATTCCAATTTTATGAATACACAGCATCTAAATCAGATCTCTTCTGACCCAGTACTTGAGACCTTGGCCAGAATTATGTCAGGTGTACTACATTAGGAAAGGAAAGAGCAAATACCAGATGTTATAGAGTCAAGACTTGCAGAAAGGAGCTGAAGATATCTAGAATTGCTATTCTGAAGGAAACTTCTGAGTGAATATGTAAAGTGGTCAGAATGAAATAACCATTATATATTATATATCTTGGCTTTCTGATCAGTATTATAGAGACAGCTGCTTAGGTCCACTCCTAGATAGATGGGACTCTGATAGAGCTAAAATGCCATAGAGTTTATTTCATTCTTTAGATTTATAGCCCTGGAATAGTGCTTAACACATAATAGGTGCTTGATAAATGCTCATTGATTGATAGGTAAAGCATAGGAACAGTTGTTTATAAATTTCTCAAGGCACAGAGGGTTCTTCTGCATCCCTAGGACTCTACATTCAGCACTATGGACAGCTCCAGGAGTCTGATAACTTAACAGTTGTTGGTTATATTCAGCAGCTCCAGTGGAGATTAGGGAATGAACATTCCACAGCCTTATTTGAAATTTAGATTCACTTAAGTCATAGACTTCAAACTTCTTTTCTTATGCCTTATAGTCTTTCATTTCTTTCCTCACAAGCTAGTTTCAGCTATTCTTTGTGATTTGAGGAGAAGTCTGCTGCTCTTTAAAAAAAAAAAAAAAGATGCTGCTCCAAACACCTTTCCCATTGAATTATTCAGATTTCCTGGGAAGTAAAGAGCCAGAAATCTAAAGC
>NW_025373199.1:0-3240 GCF_016433145.1 Gracilinanus agilis
CAAGCTTGATCTGTCAAATTGTGGAAGAACCATAGATTAACAACAGCCATGAGGGGTTTCAAAGGTTTTTCCTCCAAATCCCTAATTATACAGTTAAGGAAACTGAGGCCAAGAGATTACACAACAGATAGAGTGATGGACCTGGAATCAGGAAAACCTGAGTTTAAATCCTGCCTCATACATTTACTAGCTGTGTGACCCTGGTCAAGTCACCTAACCTCAGTTTCCTCATCTGTAAAAATGGGGATCATAAAAGCCACAGAATGTTGGAATGGAAAGACGCTGCGGAGGTCTGTCTCAAAGTCTTCTCTGGATAGAGGAGAAATTGGGGAAGGAAATCAGAGAAGGAAAGCGAGACGCTCAAGGTTTGTTGTGAGGATCAAATGAGAGATTTTTGTAGAGCATTTGGCAAACCTGTAATCAAAATGACTTTCCCAAGGTCACCTGGGCAGCAAATGTCAGGGGCAGGACTGGAATTCAGTTGGTGTGTCTCTTGCCAACACTCCTTTCCCTGCACCCCATTGCCTGGCACTTCAGCCTTGCTCCTCTCAGCTCTGGCCCACATCCATCCCTCCAGTCCTCTCTCCCATGCAGACTTGGGGCTGCAGCCTGGGGGACCTGCTCCCCTTGCAGCATGTGCTCTGCTTTGCAGGCTCCTCCTTCTGCCCAGGCTGTTCCCTCTCTTCAAAGGTCTTCACTGCCTCTCTGCCTGGTGAAATCACTTCACATCAGGATTAAGTTCTAATCCCAGCCAGTCAGGGTGTGCCATGGGGCCGCCTAGTCCCAATTCTGGGCTCACCATTTACTCTTCTGAGAAATGGAGGCATCCGTGCGAGTGACGTCTGGATAACCTGCCCAGACACCTCCCGTGATCTAGTGGGAGAGGCAGAGGCAGGGACCTGGGTGTGAATCCCACCTTTATCAATTACTGGTTCAGTGACTTGGGAATGACAAGGAATGGGCCTCGGCTTCCTCATCTGTAAAGTGAGGGGATGAACTAGACGGCCTGTAAGGTCCCTTCCAACTCTGTGATTGGATTCTATTAATTTGTTTTTCCTTCTAAGTGACCTTCGACTTGTCACTTCTCCTATGGGGCTCAGTTTCTTCATTTGTAAAAAAGGAGGAGCTTAACAGGATGACCTTTGTGATCCCTTCCAGCTTTAAACATTTAATTTTATGTGTCCTTCAAGGCTCAAATGCTCTCTCATTTGCGAAGTCTACCCCAATTCCTCTTTACCCTCCACTGCCAAGGTGGAGCCAATCACTTCCTTCTTCAAATGCCTCTTGTCCTCTGTATGGGCTGCCTCGTGTGATCAGGATTCATGGACCCATCCTGCTTCCCTGCTGGGCCCTCAGAGGAGATGAGCTGAGAGAGAAGAACAGAGCCTGCTGGATTGCTCTTTCCTCTGCAGCGTAGCCATGCCTGGGGCTGGATCAGATGTTCCTGTTTGTTTACTATTGTGCAGCCCTCTTTGACTTTTCATGGCCCCATTTGGGGTTTTCTCTGCAAAGATCCTAGAGTGGTTTGCCATTTCCTTCTCCAGCTTCTTTTACATATGAGGAAACTGAGGCAGAGAGGGTTCAGTGATTTGCTGAGGGTCTCACCACTGGTCTAGCCTTGGTGCTTTATGCGCTGTGCCGCCTAGCTGCCCCCTAGGCTGGCAGGACACACCTTTGAGTTTAATCTCTCACTTTCTCAAGTCTGGGAAAGCACAAAAACACTCGACCACATCCCAGTATGGAGCATTTGTCTAGCTCTGAGGGGGAGACAATCAACTGGACATTGAACAGTCGGTGCTCAGGGTCGGCGCTGGCTTCCCTCCTCGGCTATTTCCAGTGACAGGCGGCCCACGAGGGACTGTTTGCTTTGGTCCGACTCGGCAACCCCACTTAGGGCTCATTGGACAGCAGGAAGAGGTTTAGGGGTATGTCAGGAAATAAGGCAAGAGATAGGACAGAGGCAGGGAAGGAGGCCGGGGAGACAGACACAGAGACAGAGAAGGAGAGGAGAGACAGAGACAGACAGAGACAGAAAGGCAGAGAGAGCTCTTCTGTTTTCATTCTTTCCTTCCCTTTTTGCCATATGCCTGAAGATTCAGGACTTCCCTGGTGGCATCGCTGGGGGCTCATGGAAGGACATTCCTGCCTAGGAGAGCCTGAGATGGGTCACAGCAAGTCTCGGTTTTCTCATTCTGCTTTGCTCTTCCTGAGCGTAGGTGACTGCACAGTGATCTCGAGATGGGCCTTTCCAGCCCCAGCAGCCGCCTTGTGGACGTGAGAAGTCTGGCGTCACTCGGCGGTCCTGGTCCCTTTAGCTTGGAGTTGATCCCCAGCTACTACAGTGGTTCTTGAAGGAGAAGATTAGCCCCATCCGGAGGGTGAGGCCGAGTCATACTGTGGCTTCTCCGAGGATGTGGACCTCGAGAGACCTGAGACGGGGCCGAGCCAAGGGAAAGGCGAAATGGCCACTCAGAAGCCCCCCAAAATGTTTCCTCTGGCTTATTGTTTCATATCTGAAGTCTGTTAAAGCTACAAAGTACTGGTCAATGTGATACCAAAAAGGAAAGCAGAAAACCAGATTGACAGCATTAAAGATGAAAATGGAGACCTCACCTCCAATGAAGAGGAAATCAAGGCAATCATTAAAAACTATTTTGCCCAATTATATGGAGATAAATATAGCAATCTGGGTGATATGGATGAATATTCACAAAAATACAAATTGCCCAAATTAACAGAAGAAGAAATAGAAGACCTAAACAATCCCATCTCAGAAAAAGAAATTGAAGAAGCCATTAAAGAACTCCCTAAGAAAAAATCACCAGGGCCTGATGGATGCACAAGTGAATTCTAACAAACCTTCAAAGAACAACTAATCCCAATACTATACAAATTATTTGATATGATAGGCAAAGAAGGAGTCCAACCACATTCCTTTCATGACACAAATATGGTACTGATCCCAAAGCCAGGCAGATCAAAAACAGAGAAAGAAAACTACTGACCAACCTCCTTAATGAACACAGATGCCAAAATCTTCAATAGAACACTAGCAAAAAGACTCCAGCAAGTGATCAAGAAAGGGGATTATAGAACTTTGGTGGATTTATATTAAGAATAAAGGCTAAGTGGGGGTTGAGAAAACTTTTGCCTTAATAAGGTTTTTAATAACAAAAATAAATTTGTCTCAGTCCTCCCTCTCTTTGGTGTTTCTCTCTCTGTATTCCTCATCATTGCCAT
>NW_025373200.1:0-4131 GCF_016433145.1 Gracilinanus agilis
CTTTCTTTCTCTCTTTCTCTGTTCTCTTTTTCACTTTCCCTATCTCCATTTCTTTCTTTTTCTTTTTATCTTTACCCACCTCTTTTTCTAACTTTCTCTCTTTCACTTATTTCTCTTGCATGCTTCCTTTCTTTTTTCTTTTTTCCTTTTTTCTTCTATTTCTTTTTCTTCTCTTCCTTTTTAATTTTTTCTTTTCTCTGCTCTGTACCTCTTTTCTTTTCCCCTCTCTGTCTGACTCTCTCTCCCTGACTCCCTCTTCTTCAGAGGATATAGCTACTTCCATCTTCTATTTTAATAACTAACAAAGCCAGCTGCCTCTTGAACCTGAATAATTCATGGAAATCAAAGTTGGCCTCTCCATTGTTCCTGTCACATCAAAGATGATCAACCCAAGGAGTGGAAAAGGCATTGGATTTAACATCAAGGGACCTGCCTTCGAAGCTTAATTGTACTACCTATTGGTTGTGTAATAGCTAAGCAAGCTGGTAAATCTACATCAACCTCAGTTTACATATTTTAAAAATGACAGTATTAGACTAAATTATCCTTAATGTCATGTGCAGCTCTAAAAGCCCATGATCAAAACAAATAAAGTTCAATAAACATATTAAAATATAGCCTTGTCCTTGGCACAGTGAATATTACTTTTCCAAATATTTTTGAGAATCAGAGTATTTAAAGTTGAAAGACTCTCGCACTCACCTGTGTAATCTCTCTCATGTTATAGGTGAGAAAACTGAGTCTTTGATATTGAGCTGTTCTTGAATGTTTCAGAGACCTCTGATTTTGACAATGTGATCACCTCTTTACCTCTTTCATATCACAAACCCTCCACATCCTAGTAAAGAGGTTTCAAGAATTGTTCTGACTAACATATCACAAATCTTTAACTACCCTTCTTATGAAGGCACCTTCTACTCTCTTTGATTCTTATTTTTTAAAAAGACACAAAAAATTCATATTTATTCCAAGAATAGGATCTGCCTCCTTGTTTTTTTTTCCATTAGCATGTCCTTCCAGAATCCATCATCTGCTCCATTAAGACAATAAGATACAGTGGCTTGATTAATAATAAGAACTTTAAGAAAACAATAACAAATTTTGCTGGCTATAATATATAGCACCAAGACTAAGGGGAATTTGCTAATGATAGATACACCTAATGAAGACTGGATGGAGAGCAATTCCATTATCACATGCTTACCTTTTGGTTTGTTTTAAATTAATTTTCATGGAAAAATAGAAGCTTAGAAATTTCTAAGTCTTAAGTCAGATAGTTTTCTGAGACAAGACAGATGCTCACAGCACAATCTAGGCATGTCTTTATTCCTTTCCAGGCTCTACTTTTATCCACTTCACTTGAGGTGGAATCTTTCCTTCCCTTCCACTCCAATCCACTTTTAAATTTCCTTTCATGTACTGTCTACCCCATTAGAATGTAAAATACTCAACTGTAGATATTGTCTTTATTCATTCTTGTTTTTATATTCCCGGTATTTAACATAATGCCTAGCCAAGTGAGTGTTTGATAAATGGCTAGCTGATTGATTCAACTTGACAGAGTAGTCAGAACCCGGGGACCTTCCAAAACAAAATGGCGATTACCTAGTTATTATATTACATCATATTTAGTATCCATTAAAAAAATAAAAAAAAACTCTAACTTACTGAGCCACAGCTACTCCTGCTCTATAGTTTATAAATCATTTTCTTCACTACAAATTTTTGAGGTCATGCAAATGATATATATTTGTACATATATATAAAACTAAGGACAGTGTCCAGCACTTAGTAAATCCTTAATGAATTTTCGGTGGCTAAATTAAGGCCACCTCCTCATGGACACAGGAATATCACTTGTTTATGACCTTAGGACTTGCAGTTTCTGACATATGTCTTCCTGATTCTCAGCCAAGATTTCTTTCTCCAATTTACTGTTAATCACAATATATATTCTCAAAATTATACGAAATATGATCTCCACCTCTTTTCTTGGAAGAATTTAGTGACAAGTGTGAAAAAACATCCTAATTTGTCTCACCCCTTTCCCTCATTAAGCACAAACCAGAAGTGAGAAGGTATAGTACTAATTTCTTTCCAACAGATTAACACCAAAAATAAATGGAAAACATCTCTCTCTTCTCAGTAGCTCACAAAGTATCACCAAATCTTCCTGTTATCATGTAACATTTACTGAGGATACAGAGAGGAGATGTAGACTAGCGAGGAGATGGCAGATATGCTCAGAAGGGCTTATCACTCTTCATATTGGCTGCAGAAATTTTAAAGGTGAATGATTCACATCCTGGTGGAGATAAAATTCAAATGGCAGCATGACTTTTATAAGGTATTTTCTTTATTTATCTTAAAATGGAATCTTTTTAAAAGATATTCATTGGAAAAGATCATTATAAACAAAAGGCGGGGATGGGTGGGAATACTTCTAATATACTTTACTTCGAGATGGTTCCTGTTCATATTAAGTAACTGTTGAATAGTTGGCCACATTGGTACTATTTCTTGAAGTGAAGAATATTTAAGAAAAAGGAAGAAAATACTTATCAAAATAAATTGTATATTGATACATTGAAATGAACTGAGTTTTCATTAGAATTTCAAGAAAGTAGAGAATGCAATTATTATTTTTTTAAAAAAAAGGAGGTTTTGCAGGTATTGTTAACTCAGACTAAGGAGGCATTAGCTAGTCATTTGATTTCAGGTAGGCTACCTAATTTCTTTTGGTCTCAGTTTCTTTTATCTGTAAAGTATCCGGTTTAGTTTAAATGGGACCTAAGGCATTTTTTTCCTGCACAGATATTTTATGTTCTTATATATCTTCAAGCTCTAACTTTCAAAAAACAGTATTTGGCATTTCTATAATACCAAAAGATCCACAAAGTGATTTTCTGATTACATCTTTGAAATCTAGCTAGTTAAAGTACTAGGATCATTTTACAGAGGAGAAACTGAGGTATATGACCAGATTTAAACAGTACGAATAATGTAAATATTTAAGACTTGAAGCCCTTTCTCCTGACTTGAACTTCTGCAATCTTTTCACTACATCTTGTCACCTTTTTCTTAAATCTAGATATTTCATAGAACAATAAATGAAGCATATGAGAATTTCTGAGGAATAAATGTTCACACTGAAAATTTAACAAACGGCTCTCAAGAGCTGGTTCCAGTTGGCTCCATCACTGGTGCTAATTCATTTTATCAAAGCTGCAGCTTCAGATACATGACTTAAAATGGCTGAATTGTGCTGTCTTTAGTCCAAGAATGATATTTACCACAAGGGAGTGGAGAAAATTGAATAAAAAACATTTCTTAAGTATCTATTATGTGCCAGATACTATGCTAAGTGCTTTGCAAATATTATCTTATTTGATCCTCACAATAACCCTGTGTGGTGGATATTATTGTTATCTCTATTTTTTAGTTGTAGAAACTAAGACACTTCGAAGGTAATTGACTTTCCCAAGGTCACACAGCTAGGAAGTTTCTTAGGTAAAATTTGAATCAAGATATTCCTGAATTCTCACATCTCCAGACAAAGAGAAGAGAACTGTATTCCAGGATTCATTAGTCTTGTGACTATACAGGGTGTACCCAAACTCTAGGTAATGATTATAGCTTTAATAGTTTTAAGGTGCACTGGTTTTTGAGACTTTTTCTATATTCAGGGTATAATCAGAAGTGGAAAAGTTAAAGGATGACAAGAAGCTAGTATCCTGCTCTCTAAAATGGGTATAAATCATTTCAGTTCAGCCAACCTTACAAGGTTGTTATAAGAAACAATGAAGCTATGTAAGTCATGGTGCTCTGGAGAACACAGTTTATATAAAACTTTAACATGATGTCAAGGTCTGATTCCAGAAAGATCTCAGCGTTGTGA
The DNA here is from genome assembly GCF_016433145.1 of Gracilinanus agilis. Taxonomy (NCBI): domain Eukaryota; kingdom Metazoa; phylum Chordata; class Mammalia; order Didelphimorphia; family Didelphidae; genus Gracilinanus; species Gracilinanus agilis. The sequence continues at coordinate 3,899 of NW_025373200.1, forward strand.
GAGTGGTCAGAGCTTTAAAATTGTATTATAAAACTTCCAGCCATGGTCTGACTACGAGAGATACGAGAGAGAGGAGAGAGAGAGAGAGAGAGAGACAGAGAGACAGAGAGACAGAGAGAGAGACAGACAGACAGACACACACAGAGACACACACACACAGAGACACACACAGAGAGAGACAGACAGATAAACAGACACAGAGAGAGACAGATAGACAGACAGACAGAGACACA
>NW_025373201.1:0-2202 GCF_016433145.1 Gracilinanus agilis
CATATATATATATATATATACACAAATATATGCAAACTGTGTCTTTCCTATTTCCTTTTTATCAGTATTTTATCTGGAGGTGGATGTATACAAGTCATTCTTCATTTTTCTTGCTGTTTTTTCTTACATGATTTCCATTTCTGACTCCAAGCCCACTCGTCAGTCACCTTGCTTTCCTCACCATTACCTCTTAGCATCAGCCCTCTCTCCCCTGCTGTCACACAGGTCTCCTAATCCTCTTCTAGGGACTGTTTATTTAACTGAGCAATCAGAGCCCTGAATAAGCATGTGCAGATCTGAAGCACATCTCTTAGTCAGCCGGATGTAGTTTTCTCTACTCTGAATTCTTATAGCCGTTTATATACCTGTAATTGCAATTTTACACTCTACCATCTATTGTATAATGACTTGCATACATGTCTCCTCTCCCTCCCAAGATTAGAAACTACTCGAGGTCAGAGCCTGTACGTTATCTATCTTTACATGCCCCACAGACTTCAGCATCATGCCTCATGTAAATGGCACTTGGTGAATTGAATTGGTCCAGCCTGCTTTTTTCCCCCAAATTGATAAACCAGGCATTCATACACAGAAGCTGTCTAAGTCTTTAAATTGAAGAGAAGCCTGATAACAAGAGGCAGCATGGAGTTGTTGAAACCACCCTGGTCTGTGCACCTGAACATCTGGCTTCTAGTTGTAGGTTTGGTACTAGTTCATGAAACTCCCAAAGTTTATTTCCTCTTCTGCAAAAAGGATGTACTTACACTGCCTGTCTCATAGAGCTGTTGTGGAGAATATCCTTCATAAACTTGAAAGTGCTTTAGAAACTCAGATTAATTATTTATAGTATGAAATAGAAGTAATATCATATACATATATAGAAAAGGCAAAAGCCTACCTGTTGTGAATTCAAGGATGCCAAAGAACCCACTTGTTCTCAAATATCTTTCCCATCTAGAATAACAGCTGAAATTCTTTTCTGAAATTTTAGGCTAAGGAAACATCTTGGAAACTCTTTCATAAAAGAATATGATCTAAGAATATGATCTTTGAAAAAAGGTTCTTAACCTGGGGTGTGTGAATATAAAAAAATTGTTTATAATTTTAAATGCCTAAAATAAAATGTAGAGATTACAGAGAAAACTCAGCTGAATCTTATACATATATGAATATGTATATATAGAGAGAATTATATGAGTTTATAGAATAATATATAATGCTATACCAATAGAAATTATTTGATTTTTTCTTTTGTATCTATGCATTTTATTTTATGCATCTAAAAATATTATTCTGGGTAGATATGCCTAGATTTCATCAGCTTGCCAAAATGGTGCCTACTACCAAAAAAAGAAGAAGAACTCTGATCTTAGAAGGATAACATGTTAATTATGTGTGTGTAATTCATTAATATCTGATTATAGTATCATATATTTAGATCTGAAAGAAACCTCAAAAGTCTAAACTCCTCCTATATTTTAAAGATGAAAAAAATTGAAAACGGAGATTCTCCCAAGATAACACAGCTAGTTAGTATCTAAAGCAAATTCAAATCCAGGTCTTTTTCAGACTCTAAACCTAGCACTCAATCGATGACAGCATGCTTCATTTTAGCATTAGATAACATTTCCCTAATAAAACCAATGTCATAGAATGTGATGCAGTCTGACTTTATTAATTGAGAATGTAAAAAGTGTTAAGGAAAGGATGGCTCAGATGAGGTTAAAAAATGCAACCCAGAGTGTGGTTTTGGACAGTCTGGTCTGGCACATTATTCCCAGGATGGCAGGAGGGCAATAGGCATCAGTGGCCAGAAAAGGTAAGGTATGGAGAATAAACTTCATCTACTTCGACTTAACTGTGGCCAAAGTAGAAAGAAGATATCCATGAATTCTCAGGGCAACTTATATAAGGTTCATACAGGGATATGTCATGCACCGTGATTGATTTTTAAAAGAAAGTAATTTCAGTTACATTTGTTACCAAATAACATTCTAAAATTACTTTGAAATCCTAGCCAGCAATGTGTCACTTATTCTAATTGTCACGAACTATTAATAGTCTGATCTTAACATCTTAACAGCACCCATTTTCAATTATACAAAACTGTACATATTTTGTTCCAGGATCACCAGAGACTGAAAGACAAAGCTGGCATGAGAGAGAGAGAAAGAGAGAGAGAGAGAGAGAGAGAGAGAGAGA
>NW_025373202.1:0-3692 GCF_016433145.1 Gracilinanus agilis
ATATATATATATATATATATATATATAATGTGTAAATGTATTTATGTATACTTGAATGGACATTTGCCAACTTAGATATGGGGTGGGGTGAGGGAGAGGGAAAAGGCAAAAAAGCATATGATATTTTTAATCTAATTCTCATCAACAGAAATAGATGGCTGTTTTTGGATAAAAGATTCAGTTTTGAATCTATCAAATGAATCAGTCAAGAAATAACCATCTCTATTCAAGTGTTTACATAGTAATAATAGTTAACATTCTATCATTTTAAAGTTTAAAGATCTCTTTATAAATATTATCGCATTTCATTTGGATAATGCCCTTATAATGTACATACTATTAATATTTCCATTTTATAGTTAAAGAAATTGAGGCAAACAGAGCTTAAGTGCTTTACCTATGGTCACATAGCTAGTAAATATCTGAGATTTTAACTCAGGTCTTTATGACTACATGTCCATTTTCTAAACATCCCTGTGAGGGATCTGTTATTATTATCCCCTTTGACAGATAAAGAACCTAAACTTCTGAGACATTAAATGACTTGGCCAGAATCACATAGCTAAGTGTTGTCTGAGAAAAGATTTTTACTTAAGTTTTCTTGGCTCTTTGTCCAGTGCTTTAGCCATTATTACACATAGCTGTCTAGTCTAATTATATGAAGTACAGAACACAAAATGGAATCATAGAAAGAGACCCATATTCTGAACTTATATTCACTGAAGAATAAAAGAAACAAGAAGAAAATAGGGAACAAAACAAAGAAATGAGAAAAAAAGAAAACCATTATCCATTTTCTTTCATCTTAGACTTCTGACAAGTTGCAAGCATTAGTAGGATATTTTGGTTACAATGAAGAAAGGTCAATGTAATTATTATATACATACATATTTATGAATGTGTGTGCGTGTCTTTGTGTATAGGTGTATATAAAATGTGTGTGTATATATACATATACATACATACTTACGTATATGTGTGTATGTATCTATATCTAGCTTTTAAATAAAATAATATTAAAAAGAAAGGCAGAATTATATAATCACTGGTGAAATAGAGTTGATGGTCTAGCCAAGGCATGGAGAAAATGGAGTAAGAAGAAATGTCTTAGAATTTTGAAGCTTCATCTTTTCCATTTGGATTTTGTATCATAAGACCAATGTAAATAATGTACTACAACTTGGATAATGAAAAAACATCTTCATGTAGTAGAATGTCCCTGTTAACTGCTAACAGGCCAATAGAAAGAAATGTTTGCTGGAGTGTATAAATGTACAAAAAATCTAAAGTGCTTAGCTTGTTCTAAATGTACTTTTTAAAAAACAGCTTTTTACCCACTTGCAGAAAGATAAGAGATGGACTCTAGCTTTTTTTGGACATGACCAATGAAGAAATTTGCTTTTCTTGCTTATACATCTTTGTAACATATTTTGCTTTCCTTGCTTTTTCAGTGAGGATGGAGGGTAAATGGTATGGAAAGAATGTGGGCCTACAAATAAAATATAATTTCATTTTGAAAAAAAATGCATCCTGCTTTTTAAGGAAAATACATTTGTGCCTCATTTTAAAACAATAAAAACATTCCTCAAAGGCTATTTTTAAATTACAGAAACACTTATTAAAGCATCTACTATATGCAAGGTATGGTGCTAAGTTCTGGACATCATGCCTTTTCAATGCTGAAGGGGAATTATATTTCCCAAATTTTATTCTTTGGCATTCCTTTTTGCCTTCAAGATCTATAATTTCATTGCTATAGGAAATTTTTGGTTTCCTTTACCAATGAAGATATGTATCTCATCTGCCATTTATGATCTTTTATTAGCCTGAGCAACTGAAAGGTTAAGGACCTTTGTCTTGGCCACATAGATCATAAACAGAACTTACAGAAGCATAGATTGAAAGTTGAAAGAGATCTTAGAACCATTCAGTCCAATTCTCTATCTCCCACAAAAAAAAAATGTTGCAGATGAAGCTCAAAGACATCAAGTGACTTGCCCATGTTATAAATAAGTAGGCAAAATATTGATATGGGGAGGAATAAAGGAAGGGGATAGTTGAGTTAAGGGATGAATGGGTAGTATATAGGAAGGTAAGGGAATGAATGGGAGTATATAGGAGGGGCTGCTCAAACAGGCTAGTCACTGAGGCTAGAGACAGATGGTATTGGGAGGAAATAGGCTGGCTGGATCCTTCAGGCAGGGAAAGGATTTCTCTTGTTAATTTCTAAGGTCCCTTCAGGGAGGAGTCAAGAGACTCCTCCCTGCCAGTGAAAGTGAATGTCTGCAGGAAGTCTCTGCTGGGTACTTCCTGCCCAAGATGGATGTCCAGGTTTCCCTCAAGAAATAAAAGGAAAGTAATTTCTTCCCTCTTCAGCCTTTGCCTTAGTATTCAATACAATGATTCACCAGAGGCTTTGTGTAGATATCAAAAGGGGATTTATTAATGTTAGGGATAAACTGAGGGAAAGAGGGTTTGAGGATTTTGTAACTGCTGCTAGGGAGAAAGCTAGTGCTGGGGGAAGGGTCACAGGAGATAGGGTCAGACTGAGAGAGGCTGGCTCTCCCAGTCAGGAAGGTTTCACTGCCCTGAAGTAAAGGTATTTATCAGATCACTAAATAAGGGGGTGGCTTGATTTAGGATGTCTTTCTTGCCTACAGAAACTAAAACCCATGATGTCCAACCACCAAACCACCCTTCCTCCAGGGCCCAATGGGGAAATTCAGGGAAATAGCAGGATATAAAATGGAGAGGTCAGGGAGAGGTCCAGAGAAATCAGGCTAGGTCCAAATGCCCCAAAGAAAAAAGGCACCAGGTAAAGGCAAAAGCCCCCAAAGCCAACAGGCAAAAGCCCCTCAGGTGGAGCTTCAGCACTATTTATAGTATCAAGCGCCAACTGTTTTTCTGTGAACAGTCTAAAACTTCTAACTGCCAGAGCTGCTGCAGTTCATTTGGGAAAGCAAAAAGCTTCTGCTGCAACCCTGCATTACACCCAGCATCTTATAATTAGGAAGTGTCTGTATCCAGATTTGAACTTTGCTTCTACTAACTTCAAATCCTATTTTTTCACTAGGTCATTAGGAATATCTAAGAAAAACACAGATTTATGTCTTTCTGACTTTTAAACCAACCCTCTAATTATTCAAATTTGTATTGTCCACATGATGGGTAGGGGATTGCATCCATTGATAAATGATGGCAAAAGAGAGATGGCTCAAAAAATAAATTTGTAACTATAATAATGAAAAGAGAGAATTGGAAGAGACAGAAGATTCAGTGAAGAAAAAAAAAGTTCTGTATGGCTGTTTAATTATTATGGGTATGGTTCTTCTAGAAGAGAATTCTCATGGAATGCTTCACAAGTGTTTTAAGGGAAATGTTCAAGTCTTATGAAAAGGGCATGTAACATTTCTAATGTAGATTTTGGGATGTGGTCTAATGATGATGTTTACTTATCTGAGTTGATTCTTGGTCATAATTCCTTCTGATGTTTTCTCTGTCCCTTTTCTATTAGTCATTTATTTTTCTACCCTCTAGATTCAATTAAGTATATGTTGGAAATGTCATTTTTGAGAAGTCCCATATTCATGTCTACCTGATGGCACACATTGCCAACTAGACTCCCAGAATATAATAGCTGGTAAATAATGAAAAGAGAAGAAACTATATATATATATATATATATATATATA
>NW_025373203.1:0-4113 GCF_016433145.1 Gracilinanus agilis
AAGGAAAGGAAAGGAAAGGAAAGGAAAGGAAAGGAAAGGAGGGGAAGGGAAGTGAGGGAAGGGAAAGGAAGGGGAAGGGGAAGGAGAGAAGAAAAGAGAAAAGAAAAGGAAAGGAAAGGAAAGAAAAAAGAAAAGAAAAGAGTGACATAGTCAGATGTGGACTTTAATATAATTCCTTTGGAAACTTTAATATAATTCCTTTAGAAACAATATAGAGGATATATTGGAGTGCAACTTGAAGAGAAAGCTCTTGAAGTAGGGTTTTGAAGAGAACAAGATGGGTGTGAGGATTTTTCTGAATCAATGAATCACAAAACATAAATGTTGAAGTGGACCCCAGCAACTTTCCAGTCTAACCAACACATAAAAGAAATTTTCACTATAACATGGCTGATGAGTAGACATTGAACCTCTCCTTGCAGTCTTCCAAGAAGGGGGCAACCACCTCCTGACTGAGCTCATTCTCCTTTAGATAGCTCTAATTATTCGGAAGGTTTTTTTGGATATCAAGTCTCAAATTGATCACTTTTCTGAAATTGCTCCTGATCTTACCCTTTGGGACCAAACAGAATGAAATCCAAGTGATTAAAAAATTCAATATTTTTCCCTACTTAAGAGTTTACTTTGCCACGTAAAAATATCAACTCAATATGCTGCTCTCCCTGATTCTACTACTATTCACAGTGGTTAAATCTCCAAAATTCCTACAGGGGAAATTGATCACTTTCTGTTTGGTGGAACCAAGAAGGAAACAAGGACTAAGGGGAGGCAGAAATCATATAGACAAGCCTGATACTTGAAGGCAGAGCTTCTGTGAGGAACTCTGGGCAAAGACCAGGGACAGAATTACATTACCCAGATTGTAGCATTGCATGTGAACAGACCGATATTTTAGAACTTACTTTTAAGGTTGTGATCTAGAACTGAAAGGGGCCTCTGAAGCCATCTAGTCCAACCCTTCATTTTATGACTGAAGAAACCAAGACCAAAGGAGGTTAGGTGAATTGTCCAGGGGCACTGAGAATCATAGGCAGGTTTGAAATCCAAGCCCTTTGACGCATCAATCAGCAATCTTTCTGCCATACTGTATTGACTCTTATCTTAGAGCTTTGAGATCTCCAGCCTGCTCATTGCTACTACCTCTCAGCAAATCAATTTTTTGCTCTATCAAAGAGTTGTACCTTCTATCTCGGAGATACCCTGACCGATAAGGTTTTACCTATGGTCACATGGAAAGAGAATTTGTCATTCTAGCCAAGAAGAGCATCTATGGATATTTTATGCTATATCCCCAAAGGGAGAGAGAAAAGTCAAATCACGGTTGCCTAGGCAACCCCATTATTTTTGTTTTCCAAAGCCATGGAGCCTATCATTGACATTTTCTGTCCAGGTGCAATCATTAATGGGTCAGTCCCTGGCTCGCCTCCAGCTGAAATGCTGAATGTGCTGAAATATTCCTGTCTTTAGAGGCAGGGGCAGGAGATCAAACCATTCACGTTTTGGGGGCAGGACAAGAAATGGACTAGAGTGACTTTGAAAATCATTCCCTGGGCATATTTTTAAATGTGGTAGATGGCAAAATGTTTCCAATATGTTCTCAGGGAACCTTGTAGGACAAAGCTATGGAAGAGAGACGAAAAACGTGGGAAATGGCAAAACTGGGAGAAGAGTCAACTCAGATGCAGATTCTCTACATGACCTCTCTTTCCCCCTGACCTTGGAGCCTTTCTCAAATTTCAAATGATCCTTCCAGTGGAAATCCACTCATTCTTAGTCAGTCGACCGCCTTTTTTTTAAAGTGCCTACTGTGTGCCAGGCATTTCGCTAGGGATTGGAAAGAAAGACAAAAAATGTTGTAGTCTCTGCCCTCGAAGACCTTTAAACACTTGCTATTAATATTCACATTTCACAAAACAGAACAAGTATCCCCTTTGCCTTGAAAGGAGAGTAGGCGTAGGGATTAATGAGAACTGGGGACTAGAAGGGGAAGGGACAGTCTTGAAAGAACCAAAGCAAACCTCTGAGGTCCAGGTCAGTATTACCCATGAGGAAATGAGACAAAAGAGGAAATGAAGTGACCTTCTCAAGCTCTCCTAGGCAGTTGGCATCTCAGGCAGAATTGGAATCCAAGTCCTTGGATTGATTCAATCAGTCCCATTTTCCCTATGCCCTAAGGCTTCCTACTGTCTTTCTTTGTTCTTTTTCTGATCTAGAATCCAAGTCAGGACACATTTCTTAAATGCTTACTGGGTGTCAGGCACAGCACAAGTGCAGGGGTTACAGAGAAAGGCATGAGACAGTCTCCACCCTCAAGAAGTTTACAATCTAATGGGGGAAGATAACACATAAAGAGAATCTTTTCTGAATAGCAGCCTAGGTGGGAGATGATCTGAGGATGTTTGACTTAGAGATTCAAATTCATCTTGCAGGAGGAGAAGTTCTGGATTTCATGAAAGGGTGGGAAATGATGAGGAGAATTCCCTGGTGTGTCTTCCTGTATTGATGGAGGATCTGGGAGAAGCTCACCAATGTTCTCTCCACCCTCCTCCGTCAGGCAGAAGGTCACGGGAGGCGCTGCTAAGAAAGTTTCATTTGATTTTAGCTTTCAGGATGATTTTTGGGGGGACCATGAAATTCAGAACAGCTCGGTGGGAAAGCAATCTATCTCATAGTTTTATTTTTACTTCCATTCTGAATATTCCTCTCTGTTTCTGTCTCTCTCTCTTTTTTTCTCTATATCTGTATCTCTTTGTTTCTTTCTCTGACTCTGTCTCTCTCAAATAGACACACACACTCACACACCTATACCTACAATTTCCTTTCAGTGTCTTTTTTTTTTTTAAAACCCTTACCTTCCGTCTTGGAGTCAATACAATGTATTGGCTCCAAGGCAGAAGAGTGGTAATGGGGGCAATGGGGGTCAAGTGACTTGCCCAGGGTCACACAGCTGGGAAGTGTCTGAAGCCAGATTTGAACCCAGGACCTTGCATCTCTAGGCCTGACTCTCATTCCACTGAGCTACCCAGTTGCCCCCTCAGTGTCTTTTGACAAACATTTGTCAGACTTGTAAGGTCCAGCTTTGCCACTTATTAGCCATGTAATCTTTTTTTTTTTTATTTTTTATTTTAAACCCTTAACTTCTGTGTATTGGCTCCTTGGTGGAAGAGTGGTAAGGGTAGGCAATGGGGGTCAAGTGACTTGCCCAGGGTCACACAGCTGGGAAGTGTCTGAGGCCGGATTTGAACCTAGGACCTTCCATCTCTAGGACTGGCTCTCAATCCACTGAGCTACCCAGCTGCCCCCTAGCCATGTAATCTTTTAAAAATTTTTTTTATTTTCCTGAGTCAGTTTCCTCATTTGTAAATCGAGAGGACTGAACTATATAATCTCTAATGTCTCTTCTAGCTCTGAATCTATGGACTGACCTTAAATATCCCACTTACTGTCTGGACCCTCATAGAGGAGAGAAAGACTTTGCTTCCTGTGAAGACAAGGCCTCCTTTAAAATTCACTTTTCATACTGGAGACCATGAAAAAATGAGATGACACACTCACTTGATTAAGGACGATACTTCAGGTTGGAGAAGTGAAGCAATCACAACTGTCGTCTTCTGTGTTTTGGGAAAGAAACGCATCTAGATGCTCTCTAGGTCACATCTTTTCAAACAAGGAGGCAATGATCTGTTCCTGTGCTCAGAGGCTTTGCAAGTGAGTGGGGACACTTCCATTTTTGGGGACACTTCCATTTAAGATAGGAGTTCTTGATTTTGCACCATGGGCCACTTTGGCAGCCTGGTGAATCTTTTCTCAGAATAATGTTCTAAAATGCATAAAGTAATACATATAGGCCAGTGATTCCCAAAGTGGGCGCTACCGCCCCCTGGTGGGTGTTACAGCGATCCAGGAAAGCGGTGATGGCCACACTTTTTTTGTAATACATTCTATTCTGAGTTCAATAAATAGTTTCATAATTTCCAGGGGGTGCTAAGTAATATTTTTTCTGGAAAGGGGGCTGTGCGCCAAAAAAGTTTGGGAACTACTGACATAGGCTAACAAAGAAAACCAATTATATTAAAATACAGTTATAATATAAATATATCATATATATCATAT
>NW_025373204.1:0-8695 GCF_016433145.1 Gracilinanus agilis
ATATATATATATATATAGTCATATGAAAAGATGCTTTAAATCTCTCTTGATTAGAAAATTGCAAATTAAAACAAGTATGAAGTATTGCCTCATACCTATTAGATTGCTTGTTATGTCAGAAAAGGAAAATGTCAAATATCAAAGGGAAATAGGAAAACAGACATTGGGAACTGATACAAACATTCTGGAGAGTAATTTGGAACTATCCCCAAAAGGCTATAAAACTGTGCATACTCTTTGACCCAGCAATACTATTACTAAGTCTGTATCTCAAAGACATTTTTTATAAACATGAAAAATACCTATTTGTACAAAAATATTTATAGTAACTCTTTTTGTTGTGGCAAAGAATTTGAAAGTGAGGGTATGCTCAGAAATTAGGGAACAGCTGAACAAGCTGTAGTGTATGGTTGTAAAGAAATACAATTCTGTTATAAGAAATGATGAGCATGGGAGCAGCTGGGTAGCTCAGTGGATTGGGAGCTAGACCTAGAGACAGGAGGTCCTAGGTTCAAATCTGGCCTCAGACACTTCCTAGCTGTGTGTCCCTGGGCAAGTCACTTAACTCCCATTGTCTAGCCCTTACTGTTCCTTCTGCCTTGGAACCAATACATAGTATTGATTCTCAAGTGGAAGGTAAGGGTTTAAAAACAAACAAATAAGCAAATAAAAAAAGAAATGATGAGCAGGATGATTTCAGAAAAACCTGGAAAGACTTACATGAACTGATGCAGAGTGAAGTGAGCAGAGAACATTGTACACGGAAACAGCAATATTGTAAGACATATAACTATGAATGATTTAGTAATTCTTATCAATATGATGATCTGAGACAATCTCAAAGGATTTATGATGAAAAAGGACATTTGCCTCTATAGAAAAACTGTTGACGTCTAAATCCACACCAAAGAATATTGCATTTCACTTTCTTCATTTTTTTGTTTTTGTTTTTCATTCTATTTTTCTTCTAACTAAGAACTAACACTGGAAAATGTCTTATATGATTGCACATATAAGATCTATAAAAGATTGCTTAACATCTCAGGGAAGTGATAGGGAATGGGAAAAAGGATAGAGAGAATTTGGAACTTAAATTAAAAATATTTTGAAATAGTTTTGCATATAATTGGAGAAAAATAAAGTATTATTTTTAAAAAGACAATGTGATTGCATGAAGACAACACTGAACTTGCCTCCTTAGGCTAAGTATGAACTGAGTAAAATTAATTAGCAGTTAAGTCAGAGGGAGATTTAAGGGTACATGAGTGGCTAATGGAAATTTGACTAGTAATTTGTAACAGAAGGCTTCAATTGATAGCCTAGACATAAGAGGTTAAAAAAGAAAGCAAGAATCTTAGCCAGGGACACCCTTCCTAGATTTTGTTAGTAAGGAAAATGAATGAATGAAAGAAAGAAAAATCATTTAATAATTGCTTACTATGTAGTTGGACCTTGTTTTGTGTTAACTCAGCATGTGCAAATTCAGGTTGATGTTACTGACAATAAAAAAGGCAGAAAAATAAAATACGTAAAATAAAAAATTTTAATTTCACACTAAATTTGTGTCATTTTACAAAGCAGTGTAAAGTCTTGCAGCAATTCACCCAATTCCACTCATTTTCACACTGACAAGCATTAGTGTAACGTTGTATTGCACCAAACATTAGCTTTCCCTTCATTCTTTGTTCCTAGTTCTTGCTTCTAGGAAGTCCTGTCCATGTCAGAGCAGTGCTTCTCTTTGTTTCAGTAATGCTTTTTCATTATGGATAATGGTTCCAAAGTATAAGAGTTGGGCTGCTGGTAGCTCTGGTAAGTCTAAGAAAAGTCCTGAAGTGCCTAGGTATATTTGTAGAAGAAATACTTATTAAATAATGAAATTTTCTATCATGCACTATTTTCACCTTATTTGAAGAATCTTTGAATGTATTGATCACATAAAACAAGGTCCTGCTGTGTCTAGAATTGTGCTAAGCCAAAGGATATAAACAGGAAAATAGGAGATTGCTTGCTCTCAAGGACATTACACCCTAAGAGGGGAAGACAGCACATATAGGAGTATTCCTCTATAGCAGGTTAGTTGGAAAGGCTCAGTGGTCCTTAGTATATAATGTCAGAGTAGATGGGAATGTGTCTCTTTAAATGGCATTTCCACTGATAAAACTGTATTTGTTTCTGACATTGAGCCAGATGATAATTCTACTAACTCTGATGGTAAGAACCTTTCCCGCCCAACCCCCAGAACTTCAAATGATAAAGAGGCAGGGGCTATTGTCCCTGCAGAAGTATTTACCAGATATCATTTTTTAGAAAAGTGGTTTCCTAGGTTTTTGGCTTGGGGTAGAGGACAGGCTCAAATCAGGGCTGTTGGAATGAGTGGTAGGATGTGTAGCTATTTCCTGGGCTCTAGGACTCAGAATCCTGGGGTATCTCTATAGGGTCTGAGGTAAGGTGGTATTTGAGATTAATGACAGACTTATTTTCTATTTACTGTCTCTTCCTTAGGGTAGCTTTAGGTTTCAGTCACTAGTTAATAATATTTTTGTAATTCAGTTTTAATTTATTTCATTTTCAGTTTTGGATTCTCTCCTTCCTACTTTCCTTTCCTCTACCCATTAAGACAAGAAAAACAAAATCTTTACCAATATGTATATCCATGAAAAAATTCCATATTATAATAACTAATAATAATAGCTAACATGACACTTTAAGGTTTGTGGGGCAGCTAAGTGATGGAGTGGGAATGATGGCCTAGAGTCAAGAAGACTCATCAGTATGACTTGAAATATGGCCTCAGACATTCCATCATGTGTGACCCAGGGCAAGCTTCTTAACCCTGTTTGCCTTTGTATTGCCTCAGAAAACCCTGTTTTCTCTTCTGTAAAATGAGCCAGTGAAGGAAATAGCAAATTACTCCAGTACCTTTGCCAAAAACAGCCAAATGGGATTACTAAAAGTCAAAAATAACTGAAATGATTTTTTTTAAAAAATGAAGGTTTGTAAAGCACTTTATACATTCTGCTAGTAGCAATCAATTGATTGATAGCTGATATTGGTAATGAGAGGGATGCAAGAACCCCTTCTGTACAAGGCTGACAGTCTTGGCATGGGGTGGGGTAGGGAACTGCTATTCCAGAGCTTTTGGACTTACTAGTCTTTAGGGAGTGTTTGACTGGCTGTTAGTTTTAATGGTTATATAAGATGGACCCCTTTTCAACAAGGGTTGCTTGGTACAGGAGCTATAATGAAAGAATTTTCATCCTCCACTTATCAGGGAGAAGTTCTGGTCATTATACTCTAGCATATTTGCTGCTTCTAAGAGATTGAAATAGAAAAAGATAGTAGATGGGAGTCTAGAAGATAATACCAGGGAATCATGTCCAAAAGTACAATGGAACAGAATACACTAGTGTCAAGACCAGCAGAATAATCCAGATAGTGAACTTAGAAAGGAGTTGTTCAGTCATTTCAGTGATCTCTAATTCTTTGTGACCCCATTTGGGTTTTTCTTGGGAAAGATACTAGAGTAGTTTGTTATTTCCTTCTTTAGCTGATTTTATATATGAGACAAACAAGGTTAAGGGATTTGCCCAGGGTCACACAAGCTAGCAAGTGTCTGAGGCCAGATTTGAATTCACAAAGATGAGTCTTCCTGACTTTAGAACTCTATTTTCTGAGCCAACTAGCTGCCTCCCTTAAAGGAATCACCTTCAGAAATACCAGGAAACTATTCACTAAATGAGATGCTATGACAAGCAAGAAATGGGATAACAACATCACCAGAACATATCAAGGACCTCAGAGAATAGGAGGTGTGAATTGTCCTTCATACCTATTTGTTATGGAGCCAAGATGGCAGAGGAAGTAGAACATTCTAGCTGAGCCATCTCAATGTTATTTCCTAAGCAACTTTAAAATAATATGTCAAATCAAATTCTAAATTGGCAAAATTAACAGAGACCAAGGTAAGACATTTTTCAAACACAGGACAACTTATAGAGAAAGAAATAGAGGTCTTTGGCACTGTAGTAAAGTTGGTCAGGAACTCAGTAGGAGTACCTTCCAAGGGATGGTAAGAAGATTGAACACCTGGTCAGAAAGAGATTACAGGGATCCTTCATGCTAGCATTAAGAAAAGTATGAAAATCATTCGGAAATTCCTGTTGCATATTAACCAGTTCCTGGTTACAGCGTGGAGAGGAAGTCTTGCAGTTTTAAGGAAGCTGTGTGTCAACCTTGGTAAGGACCAGAGTACAAATCAGAACATTAGACCATGTCTTACTGTGAATGACAATTCCTTAGAAGCACCAAGAACATTTACAGACCTCCAAAAATAGCTATGAAAAAAGCAGGGCAAAAAAGCCTGAAATTTGGGACAATATTTCCCTCCTTAACCCATCCACCCTCAGAGGTGAACAGAGCCCAGCTCTAATGTTAAGTCCAAAGCCAGGAAATGGGCTAGGAAAATGAGCAAATAACAACAAAGAAACTCAAATAAACAAAGAAGATCAAATCAAAAACCTAGGAGAAGACAACAATATGAAAACATCTATAAGCAAAACCTCAAAGGAAAATTCAGCTTGGACCCAAGTCCAACAAAAATTCCTAGGACAACTAAAGAAATGATAAAAAAAAGTAAAAAAAATATGAATGAGTGGTAGATAAAAAAACTGGGAAAAGAAATGAAAAGCAATAAAAGAAAATTATGAAAAGAAAATTAGCAGCTTTGTAAATGGGGCACAAGGGAAAGATTTCCTAAATATTATAAATGGCCCAATGGTAAAAGAGGTACAAAACTTCAAGGAAGAAAATAATTTCTTAAAAATTAAAACTGGTCAAGTGGAAGCTAATGACTATGAGACATAGATATCCCATATTTAAGTTTCTTTTCTCATCCCCTCATGCAAAATCTCTATGGAGACTCATTAGTATGTCTACTTATGGGACTGTGTGTCTTGGGTTTAGGGAGAGAAGGTTCTATTCCAAATCTTCCTATGTTAACACATCGAATGCTTTTACTTTAAAATAATTTGTCTTCTGGCTGACCAAAGGGAAAGTAAACACATTATTGGGGCATCCAGTACTACCATTTTGGGTAGATATGGATACTACGTATGAGAGGAGTGTGTCCCGGTTACTACACTTTTATAATTAACCAAATATTTCCTGAGCAGGAGTATGAGTCATCTGGTTAAACGCAGGTAAGTTTCTACTTAGAAAATAAAAGTTTAGAGCAAGATAGATTTCAGTTAACAGCATAGTAAGGCATCCTGGGAAGCCATGGAACAAATTGTTCAAGGCAGCTGAGGAGAGAAGGCAGGAGAGGAGAGAAGTGCTGACAGATTTTATTTAATGAACAATTTGCTTTGCATGAGATTTGCCAGGAAATATTTTTCTCCCAATACCTTACAACTTATTCTGGCACAACATTATGGTATTTAACAGTTCTTGTAGTCAGGGCAGTCCCCCACCCTTGCCCCACCCCAAATATCTGATATAAATCTGCCTCATTGTAACTTAAAGCTCAATCTTTTTGCCTCACCTTCAGCTCATCCCCTCATGAGCCTCTCACTGTTACTACAACATTCTCAAGCATCAACATGTTCGAAAAGTATTATGAATCATGCTTTCAGCCTACACTTGCCTTTTGAACTAATAAAACCCTGTCTTTACTCTTACTTTCCTTAGGACTCATATGCAAAATCTTTGAAGAAAAAAGAATTCTTTTTGGTTTGTTAACTGAAGTTTCTCCAGGTCCTTTGACTGACTTTGAATGAAACTTTCACTGATGTTGAGGCTGGAAGTAGGATTATCTCATAATTTGTTTATATTGTTCTACTGCATTTCCTTTCTAACAGGATCACCCATAATTGCAGCACACTAAGCCAAAAGAGAAAGGAGATTTTGTCTTCTTTGAACTAGTATAAACTGAATTTAGAGTTAGGGCTATTGAATCTATTAAAACATCAAACTGCAATAAGACTTTGGGGACATTCTATATATGTTAGCAAATCTCTCTCTCTCTCTCTCTCTCTCTCTCTCTCTCTCTCTCTCTCTCTGTGTGTGTGTGTGTGTAGGTATTATTTTATATGTATGTACTGCTGTGAGCTGTTTTCTCTTGGTCTCCATTTTCTTCTTCTGCATTGAATGGTTAAATGGAGTCAGTGACTCCTCTGCTTTTAGACCCATTCATATCCTTTCCTTCCCAACTTTATTTCTCTTTTGTAAATCCTAAGAATATCTTTATATCGATTTTACTGGAGCCAATTGCTTGCTATGCTTTCAACATCTTCTCCTTAGTCTTAATAATCATGAGGAGAATATCTACAAGATGAATGGAAACCAGTTTACAAACCAAAAGTAGAAAAATGGACACATCACAGACATTGACTGGGTTCCCAAGAGGAATATATTTTACTTTGTGGTACCTACTGTGATGTCCTATGCCTGGAGGAAGAAAGACTGCATCAGAAACCAATATTTGTAATGTTAAGAATTAATTGTGTAACTATCTTTTCAAAATAACTTCCCCTAGAGAATAAATTTGTTGTGGGTATTGAAGCTCAAATAATCTCAGTGTGTTACTTTGGATCTGATGATGACTGTTGGGTGAACAAGCATACAGAAAGAATCAATGTGTTCTAATGTCTTCATTTGGATAGGTATCCCAATACCATTTTCTTGGCTATTGAATATTGTGACTTTAAATATGCAAAATTTTCTGCTTACATTAAAGAAATGGATGTAAGGCTTGACAGTATTCCATGGAGTACCAAGATACTTTTTGGTCAACTGATGTCAGAGCTTGGTCGCAATAGAATTGGTGACTGAGTCTGTGAGATGAATTTCTCTGCCACTGGGAACCACCTGCTTGAGCCAGCCATTATATTAGTTGCTGTTGCCTGTAAAATCATGATTGTCTCATGGTTTAAAACAGATTTCCTTCCACCTCTGAAACTAATATTTTGGCTCCTGGCCCCAACTGTTGCCCAATATGGTTTTATTGTAATATTTGTGGCTCTTTCTCCAAATTAGACAATCCAAAATGGAAAATCTAGTGTCACTGGATTGCTTCTGAATATGGATGAAAGGCTGTGACTGAGGATTGTGAGACTTCTCTGGACACATTATAGCAAGAAAATCAAGTGTGCCAGGCACGACTTTAAAACTCACAGCCTCTAGGTGCAGAGGTAATGAAGAACACAGGAACACTTAACAAAAGAAGAAATTTGTTTTGTCCTAATAGAGGAAGGATATGTGTCAAGTCCATAGAGGCACTGAGCTTCTCTAGATGTCTCCCCTTTATCTCCATTTGGAAACATAACCTTTTCTGTCAATCATCACTGCATAGTGATTCCCATGATGTTGGGCACACACCAAATCTGAGAGACTCGGAGTCCATGCTTGAGATTTATATTATCTCTAAGTCAGTAACTTCATCAGAGAAACCAATTAGGTACACGGAAGAGGAATGTTTGCCAGGGAAGAAACACATTAAAAGGGTGTTTTATGTAAAATCTGGGGCTAAAGGAAGTTGTATGGGCATTGGATGTGGGAAGCTATGGAAGAGCAAAGGAAGCTGCATTAGAAACTTCTGCCCTACCAGATCAATCAAGTGTCTTTTTATGGAGTAGAAGAGCAAAACTATTGCAAATGTTAGATCCCAGGCATTTGTGGGAAATGATGATTAAGAATTTCATGACTTTAAAGTTTTCAATCCAGTATCTATGGAACATCTGATGCTCAATTTCAATTACATAATATATCAAGCTACATGACTGAATTCAACCTCCTATAGCACAGTGCCTGGCACTTTGTAGATACCCAACAAATATTTATTCACTGATTGAGGCATCTATGGCATTGATGTGAAGGTGAAAAAAGGACCCTACTGTAAGTAAATACTAAGAAATATAGCTTGTAAATATTTTGTTTTGGTTTACTTTAAGACAATTAATGAATATGCTGGTTTTCAAAAATCAGCATTAATGCTTTCTTTTTTTTTTAAACCCTTAACTTCTGTGTATTGGCTCCTAGGTGGAAGAGTGGTAAAGGTGGGCAATGGGGGTCAAGTGACTTGCCCAGGGTCACACAGCTTGGAAATGTCTGAGGCCAGATTTGAACGTAGGACCTCCCATCTCTAGACCTGACTCTCAATCCACTGAGCTACCCAGCTGCCCCCTTAATGCTTTCTTGAATGACAATTTCATTTCATTCTAAATCAAAGCTGTTCCTAAAGTAGTTTATTTTGTGAAGTTGACACATTAAAAGGGTGTTTTATGTAAATTGCTAGCTAGATTTTTTTTAAATAATCTGAACATATTCTGTAGCAGAGAGGAATATACATGAACCGTTGTTCATTTGTTTCACTTGTGTCTGACTCTTCATGATCCCATTTTGGGTTTTTTTTTGGACAAAGATGCTAAAGTGGTTTGCCATTTCCTTTTCCAGCTCATTTTACAATAAGGAATCTGAGGCAAATATAAGATTAAGTGATTTATCTAGGATTACACAGCTAGTAAATGTTTGAGTCTATATTTGAACTCATAAAGATGAGTCTTCCTAACTTTAGGCTTAGCACTCTAATATAACATCACCTAACTGCCTCTCTCTTTTTCTTTCTTTCTTTCTCTTCCTTCCTTCCTTCCTTCCTTCCTTCCTTCCTTCCTTCCTTCCTTCCTTCCTTTCCTCCCTCCCT
>NW_025373205.1:0-7550 GCF_016433145.1 Gracilinanus agilis
TCCCATTCTCTTTTCCCCTCCCCTCTTCTTCCCCTACCTTATTTTCCTCCCCCTCTCCTCTTCCTCCCCTTGTCTTCTCATTTTTCTCCTTCCCTCTCTCCTCTTCCTCCTTCTTCCTCTTCCCCTTCCTTTTCCTTTCTTCTATTTCCTCTTCTTCCTCCTCCTCCTCTCTTCCTCTTCCTTCTCTTCTTCCTCCCAACTATCCAAATTGGACTCTGACTCCTTTCTAACCTTCTCCTCTTAGCAGGTAAGGACTGACATATTCTGTAGGCCTCCTATAAAAATCTTGCCATTATCTTGCTATATCCCTCCCCTCTGCTCCCGTATACCTTCCATAGACTAAGATCCACCTCCCTCGATCCTCTCACACCCTCGAAACCATCCCTTGGGTATGGTCAAAGAATCAAGGCCTTGGGCCCCACTGGGGGGAGAGGAGAGGGGAGGGGAGGGGAGTACAAGCTTTCAGTGGTTAAGCAAATGATTCAAGGTGGGGGTGGGGAGAAAGGTCTGGGGCTAAGAGAGACAGACAGATAGGCAGGCAGACAGAAAGACAGACAGGCAGACAAAGAGGAAGGGAACTGAGGTCCCTGTGCATATGATCAGCCCTCTCTGAGGCCACAGATACAATGAGTCCCCAGGTTCACAAAGGAGACTTTCTACACATGCTCTTAGCCATCGTGTAGTCTTTTTGTGATTTTGTTTTCTTTCAAAGGAATAGTATGGTGTAGTGTAGTGGATAGAGAACTGGCCTTGGGTGGAAGTGTGGCCTCTGATATACACTGTAGGACTAGAAGGCTCAACGAACCCCTTAGGACTATGGGCAATTTTCTAACACTCTAAATTGCAAAGAATTGACAGAGGATTTTCTCATCTGGGAATTCCCAATATCCATGAAATCCATGCCTATCCTTTCCTCTTAAAGCCTGCCTTTGAGGTTATTTTTCCCTTTTATAAATCTAAGGTAGGAGATGAAGCCACAGAGCAACAGAATGACCTTTTCCCCCCTGAGGCAGGCCCCTCTTGTTGGGAATGACTTTGGGTCTCTTTCCAAAGGGCTCTTCCAAGCTCTTCCCCTTTCTTCCTCATTCGAAACCCCTTACCCTGCCTTCGACATTCTCATCCACATTTCTGGTACCTTCATTATTTCTTCTTCCTCAAGATATACTGGGTCCAGCTTAGCCAGAGGGTCCAGAAACTCAGAGGATTTCAGGCGCCGTTTGACCATCTGCAGCTTCCGCCTCTCGGTCATCACAGTTGAGACAGCTATAGTTATCCTTCCAGGGGTGTAGCCATCTGAAACCTTGGTCAGTCCACTCATTTCCAGGGGGCTTAGTAGAGACTTCCCGTGCTTCCCAATCAAATTCATCCAGAGGACTGCAAGGGTAAAGAGGACCCAAGAAGAAAATGGTAGGGCACCGGAGCAAAGTGGGGCTAGATGGCCTGGAGCCAGAGCAGTAGAAAGTATAAAAGACACTATTACTTTTTTTCCTGGGGTTGCTACTGCTGCCTAGCACTCGCGCCATGAATTGCTGAGCAATTGCATAACTATAATTTCATAATCTCTTCACAACAGTCCTGGGATGTACATAGTTTAGGGCAGCTATTGATATCCCATTTGACAGAAAAGGAAACTGAGACTTGCCCAAAGTCATTTAGCAAGTTAATGCTGATGAACTGCTTCTCAAGACCCTGTCTTCCTTGAAATTCAGTAGAAACTTTAAAATGGGGAGAGTAACATTCACCCCACAGAGTTGTTGTGAGGAAGGTGAGCACCATATTGTTATTAGCATTCTCATCGTACAGATGTGGAAACTAGCGACTCACCCAAATTCAGGGGTGGGCACCACTTGGGCTCCCAGTCCTCTTCCCAAGAGGCAGCTGGATAAAGTGTTAGATGTGGGGTCAGGAAAGTTGGAGTTAGAATTCTGCTTCAGACAATTAGCTGTGTGACTCTGGTTATCACTTATTCTCTCTCAGTCTCAGTTCCCTCATCTATAAAATTGGGACAATAATATCACCTACCACCCAGGGATGATGGGAGAATAAAATGAGATAATATGTGTAAGTGCTATATAAATGCTGGCTATTATTATTATTATTACTTGGTCCTATTTTAGAATGGCATTCCAACCCTAGGCTCCCACTAGGAATAGAAAGAATGAGGGTCCTGAGCCCAAAGAGGTAAAGAGGAGTTGGTGGAGGATTCTTGGGCCATGTCCCTGCTCTTCCCCCCAGACCACCAGATCCTCACGGTAGCGGGAGGCATAATCTGGCTGGGGCACCATCAGGATCCTCTCATAAGTTTTGCATAGTCCCTTGATTTCAGCAGACTGTGGCTGATTCGATGTTCCAATCAGCATCACTCGGTCTCCGGGATGCAGCTGGCGCAGAGCCTTTGCCAGGTCCTTCTTTATCCGTTTGGGATCCATCTGTTCCAAGGAAAGCGAAGGGAAAGGGATGTTGCCAGCAGGAGACTCACCAGGTAATATCAAAAGAATCCTGGATCCGAAACACTTGTTTTCATTCTCTACCTCTGTTT
The DNA here is from genome assembly GCF_016433145.1 of Gracilinanus agilis. NCBI lineage: Eukaryota > Metazoa > Chordata > Mammalia > Didelphimorphia > Didelphidae > Gracilinanus > Gracilinanus agilis. Next base: position 2,540 of record NW_025373205.1, read on the forward strand.
AGCCTCCTCCTCATAGTGCTAGAGAAAGAGCTCTGGCTCCAGAACCAAGAGTTCTGGGGTTTTGTCGTAGTTCTGATGCTTTCTAGCTATGTAACTTTGGACCAATCATTTAACCTCTCTCTCTGTCTGAGGCCCAAGCTCAGATAATGCTATTAGTACCACTTACCTCACAAGATTGTTGGCTGAGGAGGGCCCTTTGTAAAGTGCAATCTATATCTTTGTTGTTCAAATGCTTACTTTTATCAGTGTAGGGAACTCTCTGCAACTCAAAATCTTAGCCAGCTGCTAGAGACCCTTTTAGGCTGAATGGCTTGCCTGTGGTTAGCATCCATCCATCTCCATGCACATATCCATTTCTATCCATCCATCTATCCATCCTTCCATTCATCTGTTCATCCATCTCCATCTATCCATCCATCTCCATCCATCTGTTCATCCTTCCATCCATCCATCCATCCATCCATCCATCCATCCATTTCCATCCATCTGTTCATCCTTCCATCCATTCATCCATCCATATCTATCTAACCATCCATCTATCTATCCACCCATCCATCTATCCACCTATATCCGTAATACATATGTACATACCTTCAGAGCTGGCATATGTCAAAGTAAGACTTGAATCCATGCCCTTCTAACTCCAAGGATGGCTGTCCATCCACTATCCCATGCCACCTCTCCAAAGTGCTATAAAAATTTGAATTGTTGCTATTCTTGTCTTAGAGGCAAGTAAATTATAATATGATTTCCTAAATTCACACAATGATTGGATGGTAAAGCTGGGCCCAGAACCCAGGTATTCTGACTCCTAGTCCTGTGATTTCCCTACTAAGCCTTTCATTCCCCCAAAATTCCCTTACTTCCTTCTCTTCTTTTGGGACCTTCTTATAAAATGTTTTCTCAGTATTCCCAATCCAGATCACAGAAGGCTGTATGAGTCGAGCAACCTAGTCAGGAAAGGGAGCAAAAGTCAGGACTAGAACCCTGTTTTCCCTCTGAATGAGCAATCTGAGATAGCAGATCCCTGAGCAAGGCTACCTCTAGGTAAAAATAAGAGCCAGGAAAATTTTACCATCAGTTCCCCTAGTCTTCCCTTCTTCCCTCTTTCCCTTACTCCTAGTGTTCATCCCTAACTGTACTCCATAAGACCACTGAGTGCCTCCAAAATCTCTTGGTCTCAGGGATTCACCCCTCACTGATTCAGTATATATGTATACCATATGTAGGAGTCCAGGCATATATTAATCTTGATAATATTTTAGGGATGCTCAAAAAGCTGACTCATACAGTATAAATGTAAGTCTCAAATTCCATTTCCCAAGAGCATTTAATGATGCAATTCAAGAACCATTTAGCAACAAGTGGAGGTGTTGGAATGAAGCAAGAGAGCTTCTTGGCCCTTGAAATCATACTAGATTGGGTAATTCCCTTTTTTTGCCTCTATATAAAGTCAAGGCTCTCTTGAATCAAAGTTCCATAGAAGAACAAAAGCTCCTCCTTTATTGAGGGACTAGGTGAAGGATAGAGGAATGGAGGGGGAGAAGAATGAAAGAAGAGGAGAGTGGGGCTTAGGATTCCAAACCTTGAAGACCATGTGCATCATCATCTGTAGCCCTGCCTTGCCTGGATATTTTCCTGCCAGGTTTTCTGGAGACAGGTCAAACAGGTTTGACCCAGTCTCGGTACAAATTGCATGGACTAGCATCTTCTTCCCTGTGCCAATAGGGCCAGCCAGGAGAATGGATCGGACGTGGGGAGCCAAAGAATGTATTTCAGCAGAGCCTAGGAGAATAGGAAGAAGGGGCCAGGGGAAAAGGAGTGGACCAGCAGAGGTGGGAGAGCATGTAGGGTGTGGATAGAGGAGGAATTATGGGGTCAAGCAAGGCCTGGGTCTTGGTGGGGGGAAGGGTGTAGACTCAGGTCCGATTAGGACCTTCTACCAACTAGGCAGGTGAGTACCAATATGCCAGGTTCCCTAAGACGGAACATCAGGGGCAAGAGTTGGCCAACCATGTCCAACTGTGTCCGAAGTGGCTTGTGACACCATTTTAAGTGACATAGTGGCTGAGGTTGTAGAGAGATAGTGACGGATTTGGAGTCAGGTGGATTACACAGCTAGTAACGGTCAGAGGCAGGATTTCGACTTTGTTCCTCTTGACTCCAATTCCATTGCTCCATCCCCTACACCAGCTAGTGGTCCTCAGACTTCCAGACACCTTCTGCTGAGGCACAGGACTTCCCCGAGAACTATCTCCAAGAACCGGACCCTCCTCTCCTCCATCTTTGTTGTTCCCCTCACCAGGTCCCTTCTCACCAAGCCTCAGGACCCCATACAGGATTATATTCTGCCTCAAGTCGAATAGGGATGGCATTGGCAACCTGTTTCCTGGTTTCGCAGCAGTCCCAAGATATAAGTAGTCACCTGAGGAGAGAGTTACTAAGGAGTCATTGGGAGGGTAGATGGGGAGAATGGCTGGATAGACATCACTTGGGGAGGGACAAGCCATCCCTTAAGGGAATGAATAATTTAATTTTTATTATTTATTTTTATAGATAATATATAATATAAAATAATTTATTAATAATAATAAATAATTTAGCTCTTACATTTTAATAGATATATGGTTCATGGGTGGGTCTTACCAATAAATTCAGACAATCTCACAAATGGGCTCTTCTTGATCAAGCCGTTTTCCACAAGCTCTTCAAACAGAGACTCCACAGTCCTGGAGGTGGGGATGGAGGGTCAGGGTGAATGGGGGGAGACTGGGAATACCCCAGAGAACACAGCTCTCTGTATATGGTGTAAAGGGTGATTGGCATTGGGAGAAGAGAACACCACTTGGGAAGTGTGAGTGAAGGAGCAATAGAACCAGGAATGTGTGCGAAGGGAAGGAGTTGGATAAAGAAAGGAAGGGCAGGAACGGGGTGTGAAAAAATCAGAGCAATTGTCTGTAGGTGCTGGGAGTGGGGAGCAGGGGAGAACAGTGTGGGGCTTTCTACTTGCCTACACTGCTTCTTGCCTATAGAGTTAGTATTTCTATTGGGCAGGGGAAGAGCTAGTGTGTCTTTATGGGCTGGGGTGGGAAGAGGGGAAAAGTATGTGGGAAGCACCAAGCAATATTTCCAAGGTTCCCTTTTGAGGAGCTGTTAAGTGACTTTCTCAGGGTTTTGTTGTTGAGTTGTTTCAGTCGTGCTGACTCTTCAAAACCCCATTTGGAGTTTTCTTGACAAAGATACAGGAGTGGCCTGTCATTGCCTCCTCTAGCTCATTTAACAGATGAGGAAACTGAGGCAAAGAGGGTTAAGTGACTTACTCCAGGTCACACAGCTAGTGAGAGTCAGAGGTCAGATTTGAACTCAGGAAGATGATGAGTCTTCCTGACTCCAGGCCCAGCACTCTATCCACTCACTGGGCTCCCTATGGTTTCAAAAACAATATGTGTCAGAGGCAGGACTTTGAACCCTAGCATTTCTGAGGTTCTAATCTAGGCCCCTTACCTACTGGACATGTTACCTCACATAAATAAAAGTCATACCCCTCATTTGCATAGTGCTCTATCATTTTTCAAATTGTTTTTCCACGTATTTACAAGACGTCTATGAGATAAGCAGGGCAGGTAAGACATCACTATTCCCATTGGATGGAAAGAAGAAACTGAGCCCAAAAAGTTCACATGGTTGGTTCAAAGTCACCTGGCAGTGAAGCTAACTCTAAAATCTTGGTGCCTCGGACCACTGGCTGGTCCAGCGTTTCCCCCTCAATTCCAACACAGCTATTGGGGCATTGTGGGATCTGGTACCTGTCTGGGGTCAGATCTTTATCCTTCTTCTTCCCTTTGCCTTTCTTGCCTTTCTGAGAGTTGGAAGCAAACACAGAAGTTATTGCTCTCTCTTGTCCCCTCTGTCTCTTTCCCTGAGCCTGGGCCCCTTCCTATTCAGTCTCCTCACCTCCATCCTCCATCCTCACCTTGGGTTTGGCCTTCCCCTTCACTTGCCTCGGCAGCTCCCTATCTACAGCCAGCCGAAGGGACTGCAGCTCTTGGCGCATCAGATTGTCTACCTGAAGCACAAGAAGTTGACCAGAGGGCAGGCATCAGTCAGGGGAGGAGAGAGGAATTGAAAGAGGGATAGAGAGAGAGAAGACGTAAGGGCAGGGATCTAGAAACAGGGAAGAAGCCAAAGAAGAGGAAGCAAGACAAACAGGGCAGAGAAAATACAAGAGAAAGGGAACCCCAGCCCAGACTGAAAAAGGCCAGGTGGGCGCCTTCTCCCTCCCCTTCCTGTGGTTCTCTCCCTGAACCTAGCCCCGACTCCTTCCTGTGGCTTGTTCTTTTCTCTTCTGGTCCCAAACAAATCCTTCAAAGTTCCTGGGCTTTAACAGTTTTGGATCAATACAATACAATGCATTGAATGGATGAGGACACTGAGACAAACTTGGGGTCACACAGCCAGTTGTGTCTTAGGAAAGATTTGAACTCAGAAAATTGATGAGTCTTCCTGACTCCAGGAACTCCCAGGATTTCTGGAGTTCTGATCTAGGCCCCCTACTCTTAGTAAAAACACTTGAGGAGCACCTAGGTGGCTCACCAAGGATTGAGAGCCAGACCTGGAGATGGGAGGTCCTACATTCAAATCTGGGCTCAGACACCTCCTAGCTGTGTGACCCTACGCAAGCCACTTAACTTTGAATGCCTAGCCCTTACCACTCTTCTTTCTTAAAATTGCTACTAAGAGAGGTAAGGGTTTTAAAAAGAAAAAACTTAAAAGCATAGGTATAGGTATAGGTATAGGTATAGGTATAGGTATAGGTATAGGTATAGGTATAGGTATAGGTATAGGAATAGGTAAGGATTTTTCCATAGAATGATAAAAAGCATATACCTAAAACCATTAGCAAACATTATTTGCAAGGGGATTAAGTTAGAAGCCTTCTCTAAAAGACCAGGGATGAAACAAGGATGCCCATTATCACCACTATTACTTAATTTTTAATTTATTATATTTA
>NW_025373206.1:0-4042 GCF_016433145.1 Gracilinanus agilis
AAAATAGAAATACAGCAAAACCAACCAACACATCAACCAAATCTGATGGGTGGAGCATTCCACCCTCGAGCTCCCCGCCTCTGCAAAGAAAGAGAAGTCTTTTTCCATTTCTCCCATGGTGCCCAACTCTATCATTACAATTACACAGCAGCTGAACTTCATTTTTTCATTTACATTGTTGTAGCTATTGTATCTTCCTGATTCTGATTCCTTCAACCTACAGCAGTTCATGTCTTCCTATGCTTCTCTGAACTCATTTTTTATCATGAGATTCCTTTAGCGTACCACTAGTTATTCCCAATTAACGATTATCTACTTTATTCTCAGTTCTTTATTACCACAAAAAGGCTGGTCGTATTTCGGTGTGTATATTATTTCCATGGGGTATATGCCCAACACTGGGATAATACTTGTCATTTTCCATAATTCCAAATTGCTTTTCAGAATGGTTGGACCAATTCATAATTTTCCCAAAAGTATATAATAGTACTTGTCTTTGCACAGCCAGGAGATACAATTTCCAAATCTTTCTTGGAGGGGAGGGAGTGGGAGTGTATTAGGGCTTACAATAATCTCCTCCTCTGGTCTGCTTGCCAGGCATTTTCTCCCACTTCACAAAGGGCCCTTAGCAGTGAATGCATCAATGCCTCAAGTCCATAAACCTGCAAATGTCGGCAGTACTTCAAATATTTATTGAACACCTACTATGTGCTAAGCACTGTGCTATTCAGGGATAAAGAAGCAGAAGCTATGTCTGTTTTCAAGCTTACACTCTACCTAGGGAGTCAAAACTAAGGCACCTGGAACAACTGGAAAACAGCTGAGTGCTCAATAGCGTAGAATGCTAATAAAGGCTTCTGGGTCAGGAAGAAGAATTCCCTCTTCCAGTCTGGAGCAGTTGTGGAAGGACCAGAGAGATGGCTAGGCCTTGAACTGGTATAGAAGCGGGAGGGCAAGGATGTGCCAGGGCTGCTCTCCCCCACCCACAGTGTATATATCCTGTTTTACAATAATCACACCCATTCTCTTTTGAGAGGCAGCCCAATGCATCGATCCCTTTTTAGTTATGAAACCTTGGCATGGATGCATGACCTGGTCCTTTTCCTTAGTTTTAGAATCTGGGAGGAAGCATGGAGGCCTGAAACCCTATAGGATGGACCCTTGAGAAGGAAGGGAGAACAAGGAATGGAAGACAAAATGAAAAATGGGAAAAAGAAAAGACAAAAACTGATTTGGTCATTTTGCCTTAACCACAGGGGACGAGGAGCACACTTATTTTTGTTTAGTCTTAAAGAGTGTCAAGTTTCTTGAAGGTGGGGGATCTAAATACAAGGTTTTAGAAATTTATCATTTACTCCAATGGGTTAGGGACTTAATGTGCAAGGATTTGACAGGAAGAGGGCAATGCTTATCCCAAAAGAATCAATTGCAAATTTTTTTTTAGGAAAGATCTCCACACTTCAAATCACACATGTGGCTACCACTGTAGAAGCTATGATCTTGAGAGTCCCAGGAAGCCTCGTGGAGTGATAGGAGCACTGGCAAGGAAGGGAAGAGAACCTAGGTTCATACTAGAGCCCTTACAGTGATGTGATCTTGGGACCTGGGCCTATTTTCTATAAACTGAGGACTGAACTCGATATGACACCTAAGGTTCCCAACTCCCAAGCCTGACCCTTGGCACTCAAGTCAATTTTGAGGGGATGGTTTCTTAAGTCTCAGGGAAAGGTTTCTTCTTTGAGAGAGGACTACCAAGAAGCAGAGGAGATGGTCATTCAGCCTGCATGGAAGGAGGCCTTTCAGCCACAGCCATCCATCTTATTGATCCTCATTAAAAACCATCTTCAGTGCCCGACTTCTTCCACATGTCCTTATTTCTCCTCCACTAGAAATATCCTGCTCTTTATCTCTCCAAATTCTACTTTCTCCTCGAAACCTCCTCTGGCTCAACTCAAACCATCTCTTTTCCTTTTCAGGAATGTCACAGTGCTCCAACTGGTACTGGCTCCTACTCCAGTGGCTGAAAAACCACTTCTCCAACAAAGACAAAATCTTTGAGGGCAGGACTTGGGATTCTATTTCTTTTGCATGTCCTTTCCACAAGGCTTAGTTTCAGCCCAGTAGATGGACAATGGGATCCAGCCAGGAGCTATTTGCCTCCTTTCTAACACAGATGAGGATTTCTGAAGGCTGGGGGAGCCGGAAGGAAGATGGGTGAGACAGTGGGGACACTGGTTCACAGTAGCTTTTTGAGTTAAGAGTACTGAAGAGAACAGCTACTAGGTGAGCCAAACAGTATAAATGATGGAAATAAAAACTGAGACCAAACAAAATAGTCTTTGCATAGGCCTGGGGTTGTCTGACAGAAATCAGGTCATTCAAAAGAATCAAAAAGGAAGAGCCGCTCTGATCCAGGACAGACTCCCAGGTGCAAGGAATCTCTTCACTAACACTCAGCCCTCTCATCCAAACGGCTTCAGGGCTTAACCCTCCTCAGTGTACTCTCTGCCCAGCCCAAGATCAGATCCCACTCAGGGTGCCATTCCTACAGTTTCTGGGGGGAGGGCATGGAGTGGGGGCAATGGTGGGAGCTGGGCTAGAGAAGGGAACACTACCCAGGCCAAGGAAGCAAACTATGGCTGTGGCTTTTTTTTTTTCCTTTTTCTTTATTGGACACTTTGTAGGGGTGTCAGGCAGATCTGGTAGTTACACTGTTAAATAATTCTTTAAAAACCAACCAGGACCAGGACCAGGGCCCCAGCCCCTAGCTCTGAATCAGAAGCAGAAGGGGAGAAGAGAAGAGAAGGGGAGGAGGGGTTGGAACCTTCCTCACACCACCTCAAACCCAGGCTCCCTTCACTGGGGCCCAACTCTAAGGCCTGGGCCCCAGAGCTGCCCCCAGGTGGCCCTGATTGCATCAACATCCAGGTGTGCAGAAGGTAAACAATGTGGGGGTGGAGAGGGCAGCCAACTGTGGTCCAGACATGGATAAAGGTAAGCAGAGGGAGGGTAGGAAACAGACAGGTGATGTCTGCAGAGGTCAGAGTGCTACTAAGGCAGGAACAGGGAGTGAAAGGGAGGAGGGGAAGGAAGATGGCAAGGGGTGAGGAGTATTGCCGTGATGCAAGAGCATGGCCCGGGGTCCAGTCCTGGGCGGCTGGTCGAGTCCCCAGACCGAGGTCCTGACCCAAACCTGTGGTGGCTAGCTCACACATTGTGGGTCCTCTTGGTGAGCTGGGGCTCCTCATCCACCAGCTTAGACTTCAGGTGCTCCTTGTAGGCTAGGATGTCACCAGACCACTTGGTGATTGTCTGCTTCTCACAGACCCAGATCTCCTGGGCCACCTGGAATGAAGACAGGAGCCCTCAGTTTCTGTCTATGCAGTCCTGAGGGATGGCCAGCCACACAGCCCTGAGGCCACCCCCCCCTCCGCCCCCACCCCCTTTCCCAGCTCTGTGCAAAGACAGAGACTGGGAGCCTTGGGTCCTTTGTAGAGAGAATGAGCCCTCTCCCAGGCTGCTGTATCCTCTCTGGTCCCAGGCCCCTTGGTCAGTAACTGCTGCCCAGGGACTTCCCTGTCCAAGCTTCCCTCTTCTACCAGGGTAGATCAAATGTCTCCAAGATGATACTGGTTCCTCCTTGTAAAACTAGTCCTACCCGGAATCCTAGATCCACCCCCAAAAAGGCAAAATTTCTGTTGAAGTTCCTTTAGGGATGACTCCAGAGCTGCCAGAGCCCGCTCATCCAGGGGGTCCCTTCCTCCACTATCTGAATTTGCTCTCATCCTCCCAAATACCCAACCCTTCTTTTCTCGTAGGGTTCAAGAGCACCCACCTGTTGGATGAGCCGGAAGTCGTGACTAACTAGCATCATGCCACCCTCAAATTCGTTGATGGCATCGGCTAAAGCATCTATTGTCTCGATGTCCAAGTGGTTGGTAGGTTCATCCAGGAAGAGCATGTGAGGGTTCTGCCAAGCCAGCCAAGCCAGGCACACTCGGCACTTCTGCCCATCTGAAAGGTTTCGGATGGGGCTCACCTG
>NW_025373207.1:0-3288 GCF_016433145.1 Gracilinanus agilis
CAGTGTGGCATAGTCAGTGGTTAGGACAAGAGTCTTAGAGTCTGGAAATAATCTAGATTCAAATCCCATTTCAGATCCTTTCTAGCTGTGTGACCTTGGCAAGTCTTTGAACTTCACTTATAAAATTAGGAGCTGGATTTGATGCTCTCTAAAGTCTCTTCCACCTTTAAGCCTACGAAACCACAAATCCTATGGCATCTACCTAGAAACATTTATCATACTGAGTGATTGTGCATACTTGTGAGCAAAATAACATTAAAAAAAGATGGATCAGACTTTTAACAATTTAGACCACCCTCAGTTAGAATTAGTGAGGTTTTGGGGGCAGGTAGATGACTCAGTGGATAAAGTGCCAGGATTGGAAACAGGAGGTCCTGGGTTCAAATTTGACCTCAGACACTTCCTAGTTGTGCGACTCTGGGCAAGTCACTTAAACTGCTACCTAATCATTATGACAATTCTGTCACAAAACCAATATACAATAGAAAGCAAGAAAGCAAGACAGAAAGAAAGAAAGAAAGAAAGAAAGAGGAAGGAAGGAAGGAAGGAAGGAAGGAAGGAAGGAAGGAAGGAAGGAAGGAAGGAAGGAAGGAAGGAAGAGAAAAGAATTAGTGATGTTTCCCTGCAGTTATTATCACACACACACACACACACACACACACACACACACACACACCTCCCTCCTCCCCCCCAAAACCTTCCAACACTGACTTCCTGGCAAATGCAGAAATGTAAAGGTGAAATGAATAAAGTTTGTGGAAGTGAAAACACAAACCTTCAAATACCATCTGTTCTCAGTGTAGATTTGAGACTTTCATCTTATGCCACCAAAATATTTAAGTCTTATCTTTTATTACAAAATCTTCCACAGTATTTCAACAACAGCAAGAATGACCCTGACAGTTTCCCTGGAGTTTTAGAACTAGAAACAAAAGTCTCCTGCAGGGGAAGGGGGAAATGTCTTCTTTTTTTGTCTCCCTGGGAGTTAAGAGAAAATGATGGATTTTGATGGGTAGTCCAATCTTTCAGTGTTCCCTGACAACCCTTTCTCTATTTAATAAATCACTTAACAAACAATAAAGATTGGATTGGTGCTGGGAATACAATGAGGAAAGACATCATAATAGTTACCTTTGAGGAGCTTACAATCTATTGGGGAGGGGGTGCAAAGGATAATAATAATAATTCTCATTTCTAATATAAAAGAATCAAAATCATGCAATTGAGTCATTTAAGGTTAAACTCTGTTCCCCCTCACCATGCTTGAAACCTGCCCCCTTGCATAAGGGAGTGATAATCTTCAATAATCAGTCACATTTTCTATAATACTTTTAAGATTTACAAAGGAGTTGGGAGGACCTGTTTTTAAATGTGACCTCAAACACTTCCTAGCCATGTGACCCTGGACAAATTATTTAACTCCCATTGTCCAACTCTTTCCCCCTCTTCTTCTTTTTCTTCTTTTAAACCCGTACCTTCCATCTTAGAATCAATAATGTGTATTGGTTCCAAGGCAGAAGAGTGGTTTCCTCATCTATAAATTGAGCTGGAGAAGGAAGTGACAAATCACCCTAAATATCTTTGCCAAGAAAACCCCAATTGGGATCACCAAGAGTCAGGTACAACTGAAATGAGGCTCCTTTTATTCTTTGGCTCTTTATATCCACAGGCCAGAGCCCGAGGATGATCACTTAAAGTTGAAGTTAGCCCCCAAAGATAGGAGCAGACATCATAGTAGAGTGGAAAGAGTGGTGAATATGGGATTAGAGAGAGGTCTTGGATTGAAATCCCACTTCTGATGCTAACCCCCTGTGTAAGTTACTTCCCCTCTGGTGGTTCCACTTTCTTCATCTATAAAGTAAAGAACTTGGATTAGATAGGAACTAAGCTTCTTTTCTACTCTAAATATATCAGCCTAGGAGCTTTTGTGAGCCTGTAAGATGCTCTGTGTTCAATATAAATAGGGAGTGGATAGCCATTTATTTTGTCCATATAAAAGAAATGTTTAACATACAAAAGACTCACAAGGGTGCATTACTAAAAACTCCAAACATAACTACTGCTACATTCTCTCAAGAAGTTGACAAATTTAATGTTCGTACAAAAATATTCATAGCTGCGCTCTGTGTGGTGGCAAAAAATTGGAAAATGAGGGGGTGTCCCTTGAGTGGGGAATGGCTGAACAAATTACAGTATCTGATGGTGATGGAATACTATTGTGCTGTAAGGATGATCTGGAGGATTTGTATATGAACTGGAAGAACCTCAACAAACTGATGCAGAGTGAAATGAGCAGAACTAAGAGAACATTGTACACAGAAAGTGAAACATTGTGGAATGATCCGATGTAATAGATTTTACTACCAGTAGCAATGTAATAATCCAGGACACACCTGAAAGACTTATGAGAAAGAACGCTAACCACATTGAGAGAAAGAACTGTAGGAGTAGAAACACAAAAGAAAAACATATGATTTATCGCTTATCATTTGTATATATGAGTATGTGATTTGGGGTTCTGGCTTTAAAAAAATCGCTCTGTAGCAAAAATGAATAATATGGAAATAGTTATCAAGTGATAACATCTGTACAACTCAGTGGAATTGCTTGTTGGCTCTGGGAGTGGGGAGGGAAGAGGAGAGGGAAAGAAAATAAATCATGGAAACATGGAAAAATATTAAAAAATAAATAAATAAAAATTAAAAAAAGAAGTTGACAAATTAAGCAGTTTGTCAGATGGCTAAATTGGCATTTCACATTCCACCTTTGATCTCTCAAGGCCCATATCTTTGGTAAATCAGGCTAGTGCTTAGGTTTATCTTCTTGGCAGTGGTCATCTTTTCCAAGAAGCCCCAGAGTAGTTTCCAGGATCTCCTCTCAAAGTATACCCAGCCCTTACTTAGAAGTTCCAATTTCTTAGACCCACAAGTTTGTCTCCAAGTCTGAAAATGTCTATCTCAGAAACAATTTTTGGGCATCTATGCCCAGGAAAAGAAAAAAAGCATGGAGTAGTCAGTGCTCCAGGCTTGTTTAGGGAGCCATGTGCTTCTGCTTTGTGTGCTCATAATTCATTTCTGCTGGGACAGGGAAAACCCAGGGACAGAAAGCTACATGTATCTGTATGAATGTGTGTTTATATTTATATATATATATATGTGCATATATAAAAATGTACTTATGTAGACAGAGAGAAAGAGGGAGGGAGGGAGGGAGGGAGAAGGAGAAGGAGGAGGAGAGGAGGGAGAGAGGGAGAAAGAGAAAAAAGGAGAGGGGGAGGGAGAGGAAGGG
>NW_025373208.1:0-1092 GCF_016433145.1 Gracilinanus agilis
GGTGGGGGTGGGGAGGGTGTGCCCAGCTTCCTTGGCCACACGGCCTGGGTGGGGAGGGAAGACCCTCTAAAGCCAACTTACTTCTCGGCTGTCTCCTTTGTCACTTTCTCAGTTTCAGCCTCCTTCTGGGGCTGCTTTACTGCAGTCTCCTTTGGGGGCTGCTTCGCTGCGGCTGGCTTCCGGGGGGCTGTGGGACAAGCCAGATGCTGGGGGTGGGGGTGGGGGGAAGGCTCCAGAATCCCCCGACCCTGGTAGAGAATGGAGGACGAAACCTGCCTTCCTGGACTCTACCCTGCCAGGATGCTGGGCCTCCACAGAGCTGGGGCCAGGGATGACACACTCACCAAAAAAGCTGCTGAAGGCCTTGGGTACCGGGCTTCCCTCAGCCTCTCCTCTGGCACCCTCTGGCTCTGTGGCCTCCCCTGAGGCCTCTTGGGGAGTCTGGGCTCCTCCCTCCGGCTCAGTCTCTGAGGCTGGCTGTTCCTGGCTGGCCGCTGGCGCCCTTTCACCTCCCTCCTTCTTAAGCCTCTTGGGCTCCCCATCCTTCTGCCCGTCAGATGTCTCTTGGAGCTTTCGTTTCTGCATTTGTTTCCGAGCTGGGAAGAGCATAAGAGTGTCATGGATGGGGCCTGAACCCCCATTTTACAGGGGCCCGACCGTCCACCCCGAGACCTGCCCGCCTCCTACCTGTCCGGCGTTTTGGGATCCCGGCTGGGGAGATGCTGCTGGGTGAGGAGTCGGAGGGGCCGGAGCCAGCAGGAGAGACAACCGGGGAGGGTAGGGCTGGCTCCTGTGGGGACACGGAAGGGGTGAGTGGGAGGCCGGCCCAGCTGCCCACCCCTGGGGGGGGGCCCTAGCAGAGAGGAGAAGGAGGGCCGCTACCTGCTTGTGGGGGGCCACCTCCTCGTCGTCCTCCTCACCCTCACTGCCCAGGGCTCGGGCCACCTTCCGAGCCGGCCGCTTCACCGGAGACTCACTCTCCGGGCTCATCGCTGCCGAATTCCTCTCCTTCAGGGCGGCCCTGGGGCCGGGGCAAGGAGGGGGAAAGCCATATCAGAGGGAGCCGGGGGTACCTCCCCCCAAGCCCAGTTC
>NW_025373209.1:0-1015 GCF_016433145.1 Gracilinanus agilis
AGAATTCTGCCAGAGTGGCCTACTTGTTGTTCCTCTTACAGGATAATCCTTCTCTTATACCTATGTGTCTTTGCAGTATTTATCACCTTTGCCTAGAATATCATCCCTCCTCAGGTCCCTCTCTTGGAATCTCTGTTTTTGGGGGTTTTTTTTGTTTTCAAAACTCATTTTAAGTGTTGCTGTTTAAAAAAGCTTTTTCTGATACTCTTAACTATTAGTTCTCTATCTCCATCCCTCCCCAAAACACTTCATATGTATTTTCTAGATTGTCAGCTTTTTCTTATATATGTGCAAATTATATCCTCTATTAGAATGTAAACTCCTTGATCCATAACAATTGTTTAATAAATTCTTGTGGATTAACTTTGGATTGTTTGACATGTGAACAGCAGTCAGCACCAGAAAATTCACTGATCATTCTTTGGGCAGAGGAATCATTTTACAAAGCATGATAGTAAATGGACTGAAAAATCCATAATATGTTCTTGTGGAATCTGGAAGCAAGGCAGACAAAAGTTAAATTGCAATTATAAGTCAGAAATAGGCTTTATATGTTCCAGCCATTAAGAAAGTGATATACTCAGATAATAAGGAAAAAGACTTGTACAAAAATATTCATAGCCACACTCTTTGTGGTTGCAAAAAACTGGAAAATGAGGGGATGTCCATTGATTGGGGAATGGCTGAATAAATTGTGGTATATGTTGGTGATGGAATATTATTGTACTGAAAGGAATAAAGAAATGGAGGAATTCCACGTGAACTGGAACTACCTCCAGGAATTGATGCAGAATGAAAGGAGCAGAACCAGGAGACCATTATACACAGAGACTGATACATTATGGCACAATTGAATATAATAGACTTTTCTACCAGTAGCAAAGCAATGAACCAGGACAATCCAGAGGAACTTGTGAGAAAGAAACACTATCCACATCCAGAGCAAAAATGGTGGGACCAGAAATACATTAGAAAAATATAGGCTTGATCATGTGGTGTGATAGGAATATGATTA
>NW_025373210.1:0-6642 GCF_016433145.1 Gracilinanus agilis
CCTTCCTTCCTTCCTTCCTTCCTTTCTTTCTCTTTTAATATCATATCATTTGTTGTTGAAAGCAGTGATCTTTCCCCTTTTCTTGGGTTCATGTTTTCCCAGCATAGCTTACAAACATTTGTCTACCCTAAATTCACCTTTAATGTTAGCTTATTCTGTTGTTTGCTTTAGATAGTAGCCTTACGGGAAATTGCCTCACACTTTTGTATTCTTATTCATTTATTTGCCCTTGCTTTCATCTTCTATATTTGCCCTTTTGTAGTCTGTAAGAAGGAAATTCTCTGTAGAGCCATCTTGTTCTTTTTAGACAATTCTTCATTTCTTCCTCATATATATTCTTTGTGTTATCAGAATTGTGTACTTAAAAGTAACCTATCCTTCTCCTTGAGAATCTTAGACCATAGGATATGGCAAGCTCTTCCTCAGACATCCCGTATATGTCCTATTCCTCAAAGTCTTGGTTAGATATTCAGCTATGCATGGGATTCCTTTTCTTTCCTACCACAGCCTCTGAAGTAGAATTGTCACTTCCTTCAAAGACTGGTTATTTCTGTTTCTGCATTTTGTTGTTATTTATTAGTTAGAAAACATTGAGAGGGATAGCTCCCTTCACTACCTCTTTTGTCTTCTGAAGGATAAAATTGAGGTAAGTCAGTTCTTCTGTTGCTTCACTTTTATTAGAAAGACTGTTAATACAGATGAAATCCTCCATCACTGCTGTATCAAGTCTTCTTACCAGTTTTTATAATCTACTCCCAAAATTCATCATGAATAAAGTTCCTTCTGCTTAGACAGTCTTTAATATATTCCCATGACAATATCACTTCTGTTTTTTTTTTTCCTGTATTGGTCTTGACCCAAATATATTCCATTGTATTTGCCATCACTGGTTTTATCTCCATCAACAAATTTATCTCTCTGTTCATTTTAAGTATGATACTCATTTCATACATTCTAGTCCTTGGTCATTTCCCACCAGATTTCAGTGATATATTTGACACCAAATCTAGTTATTTTACTTTTTCTAGCCAGACCTAGATCCCTAGTTTCCTTTTTCTCAATGATCTTTATGCCACATGGTTGTGGTGAATCTCTTTTCTTCCCACAATCAGCCACTTTACCACTCTAACTCTGGGAACAATAATCAAATCGGTGCTGTTATTACTGGATAAGATGTGCCAGTCAATTACTCTGTTACTCTGTTTACCATCCTTATGACTTCCTTGACCACTATTCCCATTTATGTGGTGTCTTTCCTCATGAGAATATAAGTTCTTTCAGGACAGGGATTCTCTTGCTTTGTCTTTGTGTGTTCCCAGCACTCTGCACAGTGGTAGGCATATAGTAAGGACTTAATAAATGCATCATCAATTAATTCACTCATTCCATAAAGATCTTTAGGCCACTGTTTCTTATATTGTACATGTGTGTGCATTCATAGGCATCCAAGGTTTTGAGTTTTATTATTGCCCTTCTTACTGGATATTGGCCCCTATGAATGACTAAACACATCCACTACTTGTTTTCTTTATGTAACCTACTCTTTTTTTTTTACATTTGTATGGTTTTTCTCACTTCCCCCTATGTTTTCCTCAATTATACTCACAACAGAAAAACTAACTTTACCAGCTCTTACTTGGCATACTTTATCCCTGGTCAATAATTAGTGTATCTTAAGTCACTCTCCAGAAATCCAAATCCTATTCTCTGGCATCATCTTGTTAACTGGTTATTGACTTCTCAAATGCTTTTTTCCTTTCTAAATTCCTCATCTTCCTGTGGCCCCTATTATGAAAACATTTCTGGTGCTTCTAAGATCATCAGTTTCCCATCTAGAACTTCATAATCTCTATATTACTTCAATACTTCAATGGATTCATGTTCTGATCAATGGGGAGATACTCTTTCAAAATGTCCAGATTACAACTTATCCATTCCTTTTCATTCTGAGCAATTTTTGTTCACACCTTCCCATAAATGTTCCATAGATAATTTGCCTAAGTTCTAGAAGCCTTCCTCTATGTTTTTGAACATTTTCTATGAATCAGTGAAGCTCTCAGTTGGTCTACCTGTTATGCCTCATTCTCACTGCATGGCTGGGATTCTTCTTCTTCCAAACATACATATTTTCCAGGATAATGGCCTGCCATTTTCTTTTTCATATGTTAGTAAGAGTGTAGCCCACTTATGTCACCATTAACTCTCCACTCATCTCTGGGTCATAAGAATTTTTGTTTCTCTAGAAATTCTTATGTTCTATTATTCACAACCATTTACCATCACCAGGAGAATATTAGTACTGTGAAAAAATGTTTAATATAAAGTATTTTTGTCAGGTGGTAGCTTGTCGAAAACACATTACAATTTTCAAAGTGTACTCTAGCCCACTTTCTTAGTCCTTTTCAATTCGGCTGGCAGTGGCTGTCCAAAATACTTGTACTAACAGCTCAAAGAATTCATATTTTAGTTTGGACAACAGGCACCATTCATCTGGGATCACTCCTACTTCTTTGACTAGTATGTAGTCAAGGCAGACATGCCCTTCATTGCATTTTTTTTTCACTTAAAATACTGGCATACTTAAGACTCAATTTTTAAATGTTATCATAGGTTCCCCATAATCTGGGGTTTTGTAGTGACTTATGGATCTAAGAGTTAGGGGTGCGATATACTAATAAGGGTTCTTCAACTAAATCTAGAGAGGATCCAAGGTGAGGCAGAGAGACAGAAACAGAAAAGAATTGAAATGTGTCAGATATATTATTTTATCGAGGTTGGTGAATGCAGTCAGTGTGGGCATAGCAATAATGAGGGCAAAATCTTGATTCCCATATGACCCAATTAGTTCCACACCAAGAAAAATAGCACTCCCAGGACTACCAACCACACCCTCGGCCCCTACCAGCCATCTCACTAATGTTAGTTCCATTCTTCACAAGGGGACTTGCAGGATTCATTACCACTATTCAAACAAACCAATGTGCCCTATTGACCAATGCTAATTAATAAAAAAATGAAATGCGACCATTATTGGTTTTAGATCAGCATCCTGCCAAGTTGGCACATATTACCAGTTTCACTTTTAATATCCATTCCACTCTTATTATTTTTTTCATGAAGCTGGATCTGATTGTGTACAGATTTGCCACCATCTGATGCAAGCACAAATTTACACTTTGATTCTTTCCACTTGGGTGCACCCCCTGTAATCTGCTCTATAAAGTCCATGTGAACTGTGACTTTGGTATAAAACTGTTGAGGCCTCTTCCCTTCTGTCCCAAATAAATTATTTTTCCCTCTGGGGAGAGCACAAAGTTAGAACAAAGCTTTTTTTCTAGGCAAGCCCTTGATGCCATCTATGATGAGAGTAGCAGTTGTTTTCTAGATTGGATTATGGACAAAAAACCCCTCTGTTTCTTAAATGCAACAGTCAAAATGGTCTCTCTAGTAAACTGTTAGTGAGGATATCAAATATAGGTGGAAACTGAGACAATAATGGTGTAGTGACAAGAATGTTTTTGGACTTGGATCTTCATTTTCCACTTTTTCAGTCATACTTACAATATTGTTTTTCTATTGTAAGTATGACTGAAAAAGTGGAAAATATATTTATACATAGCTTTACCAGCTTTTATTCTATGTACATAGTTCCTGAATCACATACTGACACTAACTTCGGGTCCCAAGGTAAATTGTTAAACCAATTGGTGCCAGAGGCCACTCTCTAAGACTAAAGTTTCAGAAAGTCAGGTAAATGTGGAGAGGAGTTCCACACTGAGAGTTGACCAAAATGATGATATTACCAGGAAAAATTCCACACACCCTCAAAAATGACACTTGGAAATTGCCATCAGCCCTACAAATTTCATTTCATTGGAATATGACTTGAAATTTGAAATTGAATCATATTGGACTGAACAGTTCAATGTTTTGCTTAACATCCTCCAGAAAGAAGAAATCCCTAGCTAAGTAGATAAAGGTTAAAAATGTGATCCTGAAAGAAACATCCAAATGGCGTAGGCAGTACATTGGGTTTAGAGTTAGAGCATTTATCTGAAGCCCTGCTGTGGCTGTGTAAATGTAAATCATTTAAAAACTGTGAGACTCGATTTCCCCATATGTAAAATTAAGGGTTTGGAATAATGGGCTGCAAGGTCCTTCCCAGCCCTAAATTTATATTCCTCTGATCCTACACTGGGAATTCTGAATCCTATGAAGGTTTTCTGGTTTGGCTCAAGTAACCATCATGCTTTTAATATGGTCTGATTCCAAGGTACACTGTGAGACTGCCTGACTTTTTGCAAAGGCCCCATTGATTACATTAACATTAAGAACTCAACACAGCCCTTCAGCAGAGTGAATAAGTGACATGACATCTGGTTCTAACATTAACTACTTTTCTTCCCTTTTCCATTATTACCACCTCAGCCTGCTTGTCTCTCCCACCCCTGAATTTTGGCATTTGTGGTTGGGAATCGTGGTCCCAATCACGACTTCAGCTCCCTAAAATACTAACCCATTTCCAAAAGGCAGAAATGAGAGATTAGTAAGTCTCACAGACCTAGTAATCAGTGATTAATTTTCTCTTCCAAGGACTCTTTTTAAAACCAGTTAGGAGCAGTGAGGCAAAGGAAGGGGGCCCTGCATGGATCCCGATTTGAAGGACATAATATACTGTGGAGAAGCCTATGAAATGTTGAATCTTTTTCTCCCTTCATCTTCTCCCAGACATCTCTCATAGCCACGACATGCGGCTTTCCTTTATAAAAAACTCAAGTTTGGGTATTTGGAGGGTTGAAAAGGGAATCAAGGGAGAAGGAGAATTAACAATTCCTCCCAGACAGTGGTGAGAGACATTAAGGACTAGAGTCATTCCAGCTGAGTTTACCCCCAGTGGTTCCTGCTTTTCAGCTCCTTTCAACCATATTTTCCACCTCCCCCCCCCTCCCTTTTCCTCCTCCCCTGTTTGGCCCCTCTGAGGGACTTTTGTCTTGTTTTATTCTTTTACCTCCCCACACATTTTGGTCTTTTGTTTTTGTTGCCCCCCCTGGCTCCCTGCTGTTTTCCTTGATAGAAATCTCACTCATGCATTTCCTTTTGGATTTCTATGGGGTTATTCTGTTGCCTTGCTCTGCCTTCAGTCTCTTTTTTCTTTCTCTGCCTCTTGTCCCCAAGAGAAACAGCTACCTTCCCGCTGGGACAGGATGACAGTACTGTTAGCATTCCCAGTGCCAGCTTTCCCCACATCTGTGCAGCTTTTGTCCCATGGCAGAGGGGGATTTGGAATGGTCGGTTGGCAGTGTCAGGGAGACTAATGGACAATGAGAGCCAAAGAGGGGAAAGGGGTGGGAAGGTGGGAGGGAAAGCAAAGGGGATTTGGAGGAGTGGGTATGAGACACAGGAGAAAAACACAGCTCAGGACAAAATTAAAGGGTGTACACTATAAAGACTTGGAGCTTCCGGTTTTACTGTTAAGAATTGAGCAGTCCAATGACTGCCCCCATACAAGGATTGTGAGATAGCTACTAGAGGGTGAGGATATTTAATGAGAAAAACTGATGTTTAGAATTAGTGCACTAAAATTGTACTGGAGGAAGAATTTCTAGGTCTTACTTTGTTTCTTACCTGGATGCCAATCTATTTTTAACTCACTCCCCTTCCTTTCTTCATCTGTAAATGAGCTGGAGAAGGACATGGCAAACCACTCCAGTATCTTTGTGAAGAAAACCCCAAAATGGGGTCAAGAAGTGTTAGATACAATTGAAATGATTGAACAAGAGCAAAAATCTTGACCTGATTACCTTCTTTCCTTTGTGGTTCTCTCATTTTCTAGGGATCAGTGTACTTTGACCCCACATTTCAAAAATACATTTGCTCTTGAAAAACATGATCTGGGCCATGTAATAAATGAACTGATTTATAGAATCTCATAGTTGGAAATCCAATAATCTCTGTAATAAAATCTCTGACAAGGATTCTCTTAGGATCCAAATAAAAGCTACAAGTGACATGGAACTCTTTACATTCTAAAGTGGTCTATTTTACTTTTATATAAACCTAATTGCTGGGAAGTTCATTTATTTATTTTATTAGGACTTCACTTGTCTCTCAGCAACTATCAACCAATGGTAATAATTCTGTATTTTTTGACCAGGCAAAAAGAAATCTATTCTTTCTTTCAGATGACAACTCATCAAATATTTGAAAACTGTCCTTAAGGCAACTCAGTTTGTCACTATCCTTTCTAATATATGATTCACCAAAGTGACCCAGAATCTAGGTGTAGTTAGGTAGAGTATCCTGATTCTGAAGATGCTGTTCCTATTTTTACAGCCTAAGATTACATTTACTCATTTTGGATTGTCATGTTACATCTGGCTCAATAAATGCTGTCCTCTGAAACCCTAGGTCTTTTAAAAAATATAATTCTTTTGGGGGTAGTTGGGTAGCTCAGCGGATTGAAAGCCATGCCTAGAGACGGGAGGTCCTAGGTTCAAATCTGGCCTCAGACACTTCCTAGCTGTGTGACCTTGGGCAAATCATTTAACCCCCATTGCCTAGCCTTTACCACTCTTCTGCCTTAGAACCAATAATAGTATTGATCCGAAGGTGGAAGGTAAGGGTTTATATATATATATATAT
>NW_025373211.1:0-1046 GCF_016433145.1 Gracilinanus agilis
ATATATATATATATATATATAACTTTGGAGTTAGAGGCCCCAAATTCAATATTCACTTTGTTTATCTATAAACCAGGTCAACCAGTTTGTAGAAACTATCCTTGAAATAAGAAGAAAAGACCTCAGAATAAGTCTTTTTAAAAATTAAAATTTATTGTTTGTTAAATTAAAATACTCAGGTAAATCCCTCTATTCTTCCCCTCCCCCATTAGAGAAGGCATCATTTGACAAAAAGATATATGTATATATAAAATTATTTTGCTTATTATTATTTATCAGGTCCTTCCCTGGAGATGGACACACATGCAAGTCATTCTTTTGTTGCTGTATTTAATGTTCTTTTGGTTCTGCTTGTTTTACTCTTCTTAATTTCATGTAGATCTTTCTATGTTAACCTGTGTAGAAAATCAATACTGAATTGGGATATTTTCTGTGAAATGATTTTCATCACCTCTGAAAAAATTGATTTTAGGGCTAAAGCTCAAATTGTCTCTACCTGAAGCTCTTCTGGGTCTTCTTTTCTCTTACTGAGGTATAAAAACTGGCAGAGTGGAGACCAGCTCATGATTTCATCTGTAAACAAGAAGTTTCTTGGGTAGTGGAGTAATTAAATTAGCTAGGGAGATGCTATATGGGGAAGAGTACTTGTGTGTCTTGCAGCCATTCCGGATTGTCAGGAGGACTCAGTGTCCAGAAGAACTGCTTCTTGTCTTAATTGGGGTCTGAGTCCTCCAGGCAGAGAATCCTTGGGAAAGGACATTACAAGAGCATAAACTGACAGAGGGGACAGGAAGTTGGGACTTTTTCCAGGAACCATAGATTCAGGAGACCATGTGGTCTGGCTCTGGACAAGCTTAGCTGCTGATTGAGAAGACAGCTGGAAGCCCTGACTGGCTAGGCAGCCCCAGGCTATACCTCCTCTAGCTAGCCAGCCAAGTGCCTCATGCTCTTTCTGTCTCTGTCTCTGTCTCTGTCTCTGTCTCTGTCTCTGTCTCCCTCCCTCCTGCTCTCTCTCTCTCTCTCTCTCTCTCTCTCTCTCTCTCTCT
>NW_025373212.1:0-5583 GCF_016433145.1 Gracilinanus agilis
CCCCCCCAGCTCTAGCTCCAGCTAGGTAGCTCACTAGATAAAGCAATGAATCCCAAGTCTTGAAGGCTGAGGTTAAAAGCTGGCCTCACTACTTATTTGGTTGTGTGCCCATGGGCAAACTTAACCTCACTTAGCCTCAATTCCTTCCTCCGTAAAGGGAGGATAATAGTACCTACTTCTTGTGAACAAAAAACTGGATTTTATTTGTAGAGTGGTTTACAACCTTTAGAGTGCTATATAATGCTAGCTGTTGTTAAAATGCTCTATGATAGGGGCAGCTAGGTAGCAAGGTGGATAGAGAGCCAAGCTTGAAGTTGAGAGGTCCTAGGTTCAAATGCTACCTCAGCTACTTCCTGGCTGTGACCCTGGGCAAGTCACTTACACCCCCCCCCATTGCCTAGCCCTTTCTATTCTTCTACCTTAGAATTGATATGAAGACAGAAAGTAAGGATTTTTAAAGTAAAATAAAACCCTCTGTAGTAAGGTTCTTCCCAGCCCTGACATTTTTGGTTCTAAAGTTCCTCCCAGTGCTGAAATTTCATGTTCTAAAGCCCCTCCCAGCTCTGACATCTTATGTTTAAAAGCCTCTCCCAGTCTCTTCAGTCTCTCCAACATCCTATATTCTC
Source organism: Gracilinanus agilis (assembly GCF_016433145.1). Taxonomy (NCBI): domain Eukaryota; kingdom Metazoa; phylum Chordata; class Mammalia; order Didelphimorphia; family Didelphidae; genus Gracilinanus; species Gracilinanus agilis. The sequence continues at coordinate 627 of NW_025373212.1, forward strand.
AGGATATGCCCAGCTCTGATAGTACATGTTCTAAGGCCTTTCCCAGCTCTAACAGTCTGTGATTATATGATTCTAATTGAGAAGAAAAGATCCATGCAAGATGGTAGAGAATCTGGTGCCAAAATATGGGTTTAGTCAGTGCCCTAGGAACGTAAGAGAGTTCTGTGGGTCATAGGTAGTCAGGGAAAACTTCTTGGAGGAGTAGGATTAGAAGTGGCCCTGGAAGGATGGTTAAGTGGGAAAGACTAGGGAAGGGATTCCAGGCAAGGGGAATACACATACCCACCTCTAAGCCTGGAAGCTTTTCTTAAGGGCATTGCTCAACCAACCTTGTGCATAGTAGGGACTCTATAAAAACTTCTTGAAAGAATGAAGGGATCACTGACAGCTTTGACAGGGCTCTTGGCTGCTGGCAGCCTTCTCTTTACATACCCAAGGAGGTAACAGTAGAATTTCCCTCCCTGCCGCCTCACTTTTTTGTATAGTTCACTGGTTTCTTCCCCCCAAGTCCCCTGAAACCTATCTAATTACCTAAATGAGGAAAGTGTGATACCAATACCATCGTGGTGATATCATGACCCTGCAACTCAGGAAATAATAATAATAGCTAGAACTTACATTTAAAACTTTAAGGGGGGCAGCTGGGTAGCTCAGTGGAGTGAGAGCCAGGCCTAGAGACAGGAGGTCCTAGGTTCAAACCCAGCCTCAGTCACTTCCCAGCTGTGTGACCCTGGGCAAGTCACTTGACCCCCATTGCCCACCCTTACCAATCTTCCACCTATGAGACAATGCACCGAAGTACAAGGGTTTAAAAAAAAAAAACTTTAAGGTTTGCAGAATGTCATTATTTTTTATGATGATGATTATATTATTATGTTAATTTCATCCTCATTACAAGTCTGGGAGGTCAGTACTTTTATGATCCTCATTTGACAGATGAGGAAACTGAGGCAGACAAGTTCAGTGGCTTGTCCAGGGTTACACAACTAGTAAGTATCTGAGGTCAAATTTGAACTAGTCTTTCCAGCTTCAGGACTCCAGAACTCTATCCACTGTAGCTCCCAATGCCACAAGATCCAAAGACTTAAATCGAGTTAGCCAAAAGCCATTGGAGAGGGACACTGAGAATGAGGATAGCTTTCAGCAAAACCCAGAAGTAGCTTAAAGGAAAGCATCTGAGAGATGTGTGAGAGGGACAGAAAGTGGTCCAGTCAGGGAACAAGATCATAGGATAACTGGGAGCAGGAGTGTCAAGTGAGCTAGCATTTGGGGCTCAGCCCCAATTTATAAGTGGATATGGCTAAGAATTGCACAAGATCAGGCAGGAGGATGGCACCCGGTCTCAGGCACTTACTAACAGCTGTGTGATCCTGGGCAATTCAACTGTGAAATGGGGATGCTAATAGCACCTGCTGCCTAGGATTGTTGTAAGAGACAAATGAGAACCTATTTGTAAATGGCACGTTTGCCTAGCACATCGTAGGTACTGTATCATTGCTAGCTCTTATATTATTGATTTAAGAAGGTGTGGGTGGGTTTTGATTCACATCTTTTGGAAGGAGTATCTATGATCAGTGGAGTTACAACCCCACTGAAGGATCGAAGTATAAATAAGTGAAGGAACAAAAGGCTGAAATAAAGCATGGACGAAAGGATCAATGAATGAAAGTGAGAGCCTCCTTAGAACTATCTGAAGAGCACTGTTTTTGGGGGGGATGGGGAAAGTTGAGCTCCTGCCCCAATCTTTGGGCCCTCTGACCCCCCTCATCAAACACTCAAGTGCTTTGATATGTTACCACCTGAAAAACTCCTCACAGAACCAGGCAGCTTTTCTATCCTGGTGTAGACATCATAGGCAGACTAGTATTTGTCTTTCAAGAGAGGATTGAGGCAAAGGCTAAAAATATTTCTCTTGCTGAAGGCAGGTGCTCTGGCTACTGGGAAATCATCCCTCAAAGCACAGAGCCATAGAATATCAAAACTAGAAAAGACCTTAGAACATAACAAAAGAGCTAGATCAGACTCTGGAACACAAAACATAGAATCTCATAACTGGATGCATTTTTGAACACAGAATGTGAGAGCTGGAAGAATCTTAGAGCTAGAATGGACTTGTAGAATATGAAATATAGAGTTACCTGACCTGGAAAAACCTCAAAACAAAGAACTTTAGAATGTGAAATAGAACATGGAATGTTAGAGCTGGGAGGTACCCGAGAATAGAGTCATAGAATGTTAGCTGGAAGGGGCCTCTAGAGATTATCCAGACTCAATGTCTCTTTGATGACTTTATTCCTTCTGAGAGATCCTACACCATCCCCTCCCATCTCCCAGCCCACTACACTAGCCAGAATAACCCAGTGTGGTCCAAGTAAGAAGAATGCAGTGGAGGCCAACAAGGAATGAGGTTTCTTTTTTTCCCACTCAAACATTTTTTTAAAATTTTAAGTTATTGGTATTGATAAATATTAATAAATTTAATAATGCTACTTATACTATGTAATCATCTATTCACTAATAATCTAGTATAGTATATCTTTAGTCTTCTAAATTATATTAATTATATATGACTCTATTACATATTTATTAACAAAATATAATTTATACTCTATTAACTATAATGCAGTTATAATAATCTATAATTAATAGACCATTCTACACTGCCAGTTATTAATTGTATACTAATTGTTGATAAAAAATATTGATATTGCCATAATTTTTTAAAAATTCTGAACCACCGAATAAAATTTGCATTTCCATCTACAAAGTAGAATGAGAAAAAGGATTTCACATAAACTGTGAATCTTTATTATGTATAACTTGCTTCTCCTCTGTGAATTTTAAAACGTTTCATTGACCTTCTTCTTTTGATTTTGCTTTATCTCTAGGCCTACTCCTTTCCATTATAAACCCCCAATGAAAAAAGAAAACCAAAGTTCTTGTGATATATGAGCATGGTGGAACAAATCAAATTCCTGAATTGGCCAAGACCAAACCTGTAAAGACATAAGATTGCTCTGCCTGTCTTCAAACTAGCAGAAGGACTTGCCTGTTTCTTAAACCTGAAGACAAGAAAATGGTCCAGAAGAGAGGTTTCTACATGTCTCTAACTCAACATGTGGAGGGAAGATGTATACAAAAGGCCAAATTTCTAAGTAACCTACAATCACAGGCCTGCTATATCCTAATAAATGAACTAATAGTTCTTTCCCTACTTAATGCCGGACAGTCTGCAAACTACAAGACAGTAACCTTGACTTGATGCTGGGAAAATTCTCAAGCAGATCATATATCTCTATTGAATTTCACCTTATTCCATGGACTATTAAAGAGATGGTTAGGGAACATTTAGAAAAGGAAAGCAGTGATCAGAAAGAGCCAGCATGGGTTCATCAGGCACAGGTCCTGCCAGGCAGGATTACAAAACTAGTCCATGAGGAGAATGCTGCCGAGATGGTTTACTTACAGTTTAGCAAATCATTTGATAAAATATCTCAACATTACTCTTGGGAGAAAGGTAGCAAGAAGTGGACTAAAGGATAATACAACCAGATGGATCTGAATTGATTAAATGGCCAAAGCATGGTAGTTAATGGCCCAATGTCACCTCAGCTGGAAGTCCCTGGTGGAATGCTCCAGGTTTCTAAGCTCCCTCCTGTATTGTTTGCCATTTTTTAACAGGAACTTAAATAAAGGCAGAGATGGCATGGCCACCAAATTAGCAAATGACATAAAGCTGCAAGAAATAGCTTATTGTGCTAGATGACAGAGTCAGGATCCCAAAAGATCTTAATAGATTACATAAAACCCTGGACTAAGTTTAAGAAGATGAAAATCAGTAGTGATAAATGTCATATCTTACACTTGGGTTTCTAAAAATATTTCATAAATATAGTACGGAGAGACATGATTAGATAGCAATTTGTCTGAAAAAAGATCTGAGGATGTTAAGTAGACTGCCAGCTCAATGAGTTAGTAGTGCAAAATGGCAGCCCAAAAATGTGATTTCAGGAATCATTGAGAGATATAGCATTTAGGAATGAGTCGGTAATGGGGTGGGGTAGGGTGACAGACGGAGAGAGCCCTTGACATATGAGAAAGACCTTGATAAACAAGTAATTATTGGAGAGCCACCAAGATGATGAAGGACTTTGAGGTTATGTCATATGAGGATTGATTAAAGAGTCTAGGGATTATTAGCCCAGAGAAGAGAGCAGTGGAAGGAACTAGACTTTTAAGAGGAGATGCTCCAGTGAGACTTAAGAGAAAGCAGCTCTATGGGGATTCAAAGAACTGACACATAACAAAAAAGGCTGTTAAATGCAAAACACACATAGCTAGTCCTAGAGAGGGTTGGAGGCATAAAACCTTCACTGAATATGAAGAGGTAATAAAGACAGATTTAGATTCATACCTTTATACTTAGCCATTCATCTACATAAGACTACCAAAGGAATATGGGGGCAAAAGGGATTGAATTGAACCCATTCCCCCTATGGCAATAGAAAGTGTCAGGCTGAATGAAGAAGTTTCTGAATCAGGAAGAATGTATAGAATGGGGGAGACAAGAGATCACCTATTCCCCGCCCCCAGAGGTGACAGACTATCTGGGAAGCTTTGAGGGAGTCAAAGAGAAGCTTCTTCAGATCCTAAACCAAGGTTAAATGTTCAATCTGAAAGAGTCCTTTCTATACCTCTACAATTTGAGGGAGAACAGCACTGCCCAGCCAAGCCCCTGGCTGAAGGTGAAAAAAGACTGCAGGTGCCATCCAACCAGAAAAAAAAAAAATGCTATGCCCTAACAAGAGCCCAGCCTGGAAGCAATAGGATATTGTGAAGAGCCAGCCGGCAGAGGCACCAGACCAGGATATTGACCAAACCTCTCATTTAATTCAACTAAAGTCAACAAATTCTCTCTCTCTCTCTCTCTCTCTCTCTCTCTCTCTCTCTCTCTCTC
>NW_025373213.1:0-4696 GCF_016433145.1 Gracilinanus agilis
GAATTTGACCTCAGACACTTCCTAGCTATATGACCCTGGGCAAGTCCCTTAACTGCCATTGCCTATCCCTTACCACTCTTCTGCCTTAGAACCCATAGTATTGGTTCTAAGACAGAAGGTAAGGGTTTAAAAAATTTTTTTCACAAGGTAGAGAATATCCTTCAATTAGGGAATGGCTGAAGAAATTGTGGGCATTAATGTAATGGAATATTACTGTGTTTTAAGAAACAATGAATATGGTAAGTATACAGAAGCATGGAAAGACTTCTATAAACAGATTCAAAATGAAGTAAGCAGACCCAGAAAAACAATATAAGTAAACAAGGACTAGAACACTTAGAATATGAGCTCCTGGAGGACAAGCAGGAAAGGTCTTCTTATCTTTCTTTGTAGTCCCAGGACAGCGCCTGGCACATAACAATCAATTAATAAATGCTTGCTTGATTAACAATGTAAATGGAAAGAACAGCAACAACAAAACCATTAAAATTAAATGTTGTGAAATAATAATAACCAGCTTGGTTCCAAAGAAAATATAAAAAGACATCACTCCTCCCCCACTCCCTTGCAGTGATGAGGAACCACGGTATGAATGCTAAATACGACATCAAACCTTTCCAATGGGATGTTTGGTTTTGCTGAAATTCCCCCCCCCCCTTTTCTTGTTTTTAAAAAGTTTATTCAAAAAAGGCATGAACAGCATACTACTTTGTTAAACTATACATCTATCCATACATATATCTATATACCTATGTTTTAAAACAGAGTTTCATCTCCATTCCATTTTTTTTTTGTTTTTTGTATATTAAGAATTGTATTTGTGGCAATGATCTAGGACAATTCTGAAGGGATTTATGATGGGGAATGCTATCCACCTTCAGAGAAAACTGTTAGAGACAGATGGATGCAGATCAAAGCAGACTATCTTTCACATCAATGTATTTACAGTTTTATTTGGGGTTTGGGGTTTTGTATGAGTGTGCTCCTACAACAACGACCAATATGGAAAGTGTGTTTTGCATGATAATACACTGTATAACCCAGATCAAATTGCTTGTCATCTCTTGAGTCAGGGGAGGGAAGGAAGGGAGACAGTTCAGATCTTAAAATTTTGGAAAACATATGTTGATAATTATCATGGTATGTAATTTGGAAAATAAAATCTCTGAATTTTTAAAATTGTATTTGTAAATGATTAAGTTGATAATAAAAAATAAGTAAAATATATGTATAATAAAAATAGCTTCTTATAAGGAATGGCTCTTTGAGAGGAAGGAGAGATAGGTGACTATAAAAGTTTGTTTTAGAAAAACGAAACAATACCCAAAAAGAGTTGACATGGTAAAAAAATTCTTCCCTTTTCCAAAAAGTCTTTTCCAAAATAGGATTACTCCTTTGCCAGAATGGGCATAATGGCATTGCTCACCCATTAGACATGAGAACAGCATAAAATTTCCCTAGTTACAGAAAGCCTAGTGTCCTCATCAGGAAGCCCAAATGCCCCTGTTCCCTCCAGGATATCCCTCTAGATTAGGTAGGGAAAACAAGGCCACGATGAAGTTTGGGAATTAAGAAAGGACCAGCAGGAATGAATAGAAAATAATGCGGAAGGTGACTTACCCAGGACCATTGTCATAAACTTCTCTTCTACTCCAACTTCCAGTAGCAAAGGTGGCACATAGGTGATCCCTGCAGCCAGACAGACTTCTAGGCCAAAAGTCAACAGATTGACCAGCAGGAGTTGGGTTTTCCGGTGCCGGAGCAGCCGGGTTGCCCACAGTTTCTGGGCCATGACCAGCCAGGAAAATTGGACAATGTGGGGACTGTGAATCAGATGACACAGCAGAAACAAAACTCAGCTATACTCCAGGTTCCAAGACCTTTCCTCTGGTGCTCAGTTCCCAGCTGCCTCTGGCTCATGCAGGAACCCCTCATCTCTCCCGTCACCCTGATTCAGGCTCAGTTTCCTTGACTGTGACAAGTGTTCAGTAGCAGAACGATTCCTCGATGTGGGCACATCTTAGCAATCTTGACCCTAGGAGACAGACCAGCATATACATGGAACATTAGACCTTGGGAGTCCACTTTTGGCCATCTATATACCAGGGGGGTTTCTTAAATGATTTTTTTTTGTGCATCACAGATACTTCAGGCAGTCTGGTGAAGTCTATGGATCCCTTCTTAGAATACTGTTTTTAAATGTATAAAATAAGATATATAGGATTATAAAAGAAATAAATTAGAATAGAGCTATCAAAATTTTTTAAGTTTACAGACTTTAGATTAAGAACCCTTAATCTATATCAAGAATTTTATTCCAAGTTGGCCTCCCTTGCCTCTAAGGCATCAAAAGTGGTACAATAGAGTCATAAGTCTGGAGACAGGAAGACTTGAGTTCAAATATGACTTGTGTGACACCATCTATGTAACCATGGGCAAGTCACTTAACCTCTGATTCAGTTTCTTCAACTTTATCATGATAGCATATACTTCACAGGATTTTGAGGGGGTCAAATGAGGCAATATTTATAAATTGTTTAGCAGAGTGACTGGCACACTTAATAAGTACCTTCCCCTCCTATCTTACTGTGCTGATTCCCAAGCACCCTCTTTACCATCCATCCACCCATCAAAACATAGAAATACATTTTAATGTTAGCCTAAGACTGCCATCATTAACAAGACAAACCAGCTGCCACAAAAAAAATCCCACAATACATTCCACATTCAAAGAGAAATGGTTTGTAATTATTTTCTGGCTTGGATTTCCTATGAACAAAAAGTTACTGAATTCCCAGTTCTCCATGCCCATTCATTTCCATGTTTCATCACTACCTCTTAAATGCTCCATGGGCTTGAGTTTGGTGTGGATTCCCCTTGAACTTTCAACCTTCCATCAATTTGTATTTTCCAAATCTAGATTGCTTTGGAGCCCTTTCTGTGACAGTAGGCACCATTTCTTATTTCTTTCTCCCTAGCAGTGAGACTCTTTGTTGTTTTCCCCCAAAAGAAGAGGTAGTCCAGGTTGAATAACAGAGAATAGACTGGAGTTTGGGGATGCCATGATTTTATACGTTTCAGTTAAAACACCTTAAAATGTCTCTGGGGGGAAGTGGTTTTAATGAGGAAGAAACATTCCCACAATGAGCTTTTCCCAGGGGCTTGGTCTCAACCACACAACCTAATAACACCTGTGATGTCCATATTCCCCTGAGTCTGCCACAGTGCCCTCCTCTTCCAGTCAGTTCCTAATCAGACAGGTAGCCACCAGAAGAAAATTTGTTCTCTGCAGGAGTTCCCCTTGAGGAATCCATCTCTTTTGCTTTCCTAATACCATCTTTGCACTGAGTCACCGTCACTGGACACCCACCACATACTCTACTGCACCCAGCTTTCTGGAAAAGTGCCAGCTATATTAGGAACAATAAAAAGGGAAAATAATCAGGAACATTAGGGGACCTAAAGGACTTTGTAAAATGTGAAGCTGGGTCACCCTCCCGAGCTAGGAACAGGGAAGAAATGAAGGGAAAGGGCACATTTTCATATCTTCAAGATCCAGTTCAAATTCTACTCCCTCTAAGAACCTTTCCTCTGGCCCTCAAACATCTAATTAGGCTCAGACCAATTCTCACAGCTTACAGACTTGCCTAAATTCACAAAGATGTAAAAACATGAGCTGAGATTCTCCTTTGAATTTCTATAGATTACGAAATCTGTACAAAACAATTGAGAGCTCATTTGTCTTATTTAATACATTTATTTCCACTAACTAGAAAGGATAACTGCTCAAGGAGCTTCTTTCTTAACCTTCTCCTGCATTCCCAAGTGATGAGCATGGAGAAGGTGTTCCAAAACTTCCCAAAGGAGGACTCAAACCCAGAGAACCACCTACAATGCACATCACTTAGCCCTTCTGAACCTATAGGGCCTTGATGATGGATCCTAAAGTCACAGGATGTTCTACATGGAAAGAGTAAGTAGATCACCTACCCCAGTGCATTGCACACAGCAGGGCACTTAATTGATGCTAGTTAATTTGAGACTGAAACTCAAATGTAGAAAACAACTCATTATTTTTCCATCAAAACTGTCTTTCCTCCAAACTCTACTTTTACTGATGGCATCAGTGTCCTTCTAGTTACTCATGTTCACAACCTCAAACTCAGACTTAACTCTTCTATCTCTCTTACCCCCCCCCCCCCAGAGCTCTATAACATGAATGGAATCTATCCTTCCTCTCCACTGATAAGGCTGCCCTCACCTTTCACCTGAATTACTGCAACATCCTCAGAGGATCACAGATTTAGAACTGGCAAAGATCACAAAGGTTATCTAGTTCAATAATCTTACTTTACAGGAGAGGGAGAGCGACAAAGACACATAGAAAGAGATAGACACACACACACACAAAGGGAGGCACAAAGAGGCACACAGAAAGACACAGAAAGGAGAGAAGAGAGAAGGAAAGGGGAAGGGGGGAGGAAGAGAATTTAGTACTCAAAACTTTTAAATATAAATGTTAAAATGTTTTACATGTAATTTGATAATAAATGAAAATAAATAAACTATGAATGTTAAAAAAGGGTTTACATGTAATTTGGAAATGAATGAAAATAAATATTTTTTAAAGCTATAGAACACTAGCTTTGGTTTGAATTTGAATGTGGTGGTGGAGAATGAGAGAGAGGGAGAGGGG
>NW_025373214.1:0-3641 GCF_016433145.1 Gracilinanus agilis
ATCAATAAATAAAACTAATAGATATTTTAATATTTTAATAATAATAAATAAAACTAATGGAGAATAATTTAATAATTTAATAATGATATTAATAAATAAAGCTAATAAACAATAATTTAGTAATTTAATGATATTATTAATGAATATAACTAATAAAAAATATTTGACATATAAAGAAACTGAGTCTCACAGAGGTCAGCCATTGGATTCCCAATAGAGCCAGTTTCCCGACAGTCTGGGCTCCGTCCTGGATGCTCTTCCTTCAACCTCTTGACTTCCTCATTTGACCTCATCGGATCTCGTAGACTTAATTATCATCTAAAGGACTCCCAGTTCTCTCTCTCTGGCCCTAGTTTCCCTCTCAAGCTCTAGCTTGCCTGTTGGACATCTCGAGCTCGATGTTCTGTGGACGTCTCAAGTCCAGCATGTTCCCAACAACTCATTGTCCCTTGTCCCCCGCCCACCCTTTTTTCCATTAGAAGGGACCACCGTCCTTTCTGTCACCCAAGCTCCCAACCATGGCGTCATCCTCCACTCTTCTTCTCCACTCACTCTGCATCCCCATTCAGCTGACAAATATGGCACCCTGGATAAAGTGGGAAGACTCGAGTTCAAATTTGGCCCCAGACACTCAGACTGGGTGAGTCACTTCACCCTGTTTGCCTCCGTTTCCTCCTCTGTTAAATGAGCTGGAGAAGGAAATGGCCAACCACTCCAGTATCTCTGTCAAGAAAACCCCAAATGGGGTCACAAAGAGTCGGACACGACTCATCACATATCTCCAAATATCTCACCACTCACACGACCCTTCATTCACTTGGACCAGTGCAATCACCTCCCATTTAGTCTCTCTGCCTCCAGTGGCCAAACACATCTTGCACACAAATACCCAAGTGAATTTTCCTGAAACACAAGTCTGACCCTGCTCTCCCCGCACTCTCTCAGTAACCCTCTATGAGTCCCTATTGACCCTCAAATCAAATATACTCTCCTCTGATGAACATTTGAAGCTGTTCCCAGCTTGGGTCCTCCCTGCCTTTTCAGTCTCGCTTTGTGTTCCTCCCAGACACACTCTCTTCACTCTGGTTTTCTTGTTGTTGCTCAAACTCAGTCATTCATCTGCCGGGGGGCAGCTGGGGGTCTCCGTGGATTGAGAGTCCTGGGTTCAAAGTAGCCTCAGATACTTGCCCCCTTGCCTCTCCCTCACCGCTCCTCTGCTTTGGAACCAACATGCAATGCTGATTCTAAGAGCGAAGGGAAGGGTTTAAAAATAATGCTAATGGCGATAACGGTAATTCATCTGGCCCTCCGACGCCCATTTCTGGAAGGCTGTTCAGGACTCCTATCAGACAGGAAGGCTTCCCGGTCGCCCGGCTGCTGACCCCCCTTCCCTCGGCCATGCCCCCGCCGCGCTCCCTTGGCCCTGTTCTCCTGTCTGAGACGCAGCTCTGCACGCGCGCACGCTGTGTCCGCTTGGCGCAGAGACGGCTCTGCGCATGCCTGTCTGCCCCGGCACGTCCCGGGGCTCCGGCAGTATTTGTGGATGCCGTCGGGGCAGAGTGCCAGCCGTGTGCCGGGGAGGCGGGGGCCACCGGGGCCGGGCGGCCCGCCGGGCAGTGACCACCGCGGCTTGGCTGTGTTTCAGAACGTCGGCTGTGACTACGAGATCGACTCCAACGCCATGGAGGACCGGTGCGGCGTGTGCCACGGGGACGGCTCCACCTGCGAGACGGTCAAGAGGACGTTTGATGAGAGCGAAGGCCTGGGTAAGGGGGCGACGGAGCCCCGGGCTGCGGGCCGGGCCAGAGCGGCTCTCTCCTTAATGATCCAGAATTCAGAAGAAGTCGCTGGCTTCCCCAGGATGCCCGGCTCTTCCTCGCATGATTATGTGCAGGGGTTCCCAGACTTTTTTGGCCTGCCGCCCCCTTTCCAGAAAAAATATGAATTAGCCCCCCTGGAAATTAAATTTTTTAAAAATTTAATAGCAATGAATAGGAAAGATGAACGCCCCTGTGGCCATCGGCGCCCCCCTGGATCTCTGCAGCACCCACAGGGGGCGGTGGCACCCACTTTGGGAATCACCGATTTAGACCAACAGTTCCTAAAGTGCGGTCCCAAGTCCCTGAGATCCTTTAAGGGGTCCTTGAAGTCAAATTATAATGGCAAAACATCTCAATTCATGGTAAGGTAAATATGAATAGGTAGGATCCACATCCACAAAAGGAAGCTCTTTCAGGGAGGGGCTTCTCAACAGTTTTTAAGAGCATAAAGAGCCTAGGTCCTGGGTTCAAATCTGGCCTCAGACACTTCCTAGCTTTGTGACTCTGGACAAGTCACTTCATCCCCATTGCCCACCCTTACCACTCTTCTGCCTTGGAACCAAGACACAGTACTGATTCTAAGACAAAAGGTAGAGGGTTTAAAAGAAAAAAGAGTGTCCAGGAGTCCCAAGTCCTCAAAAGCAGGAGAACTGATGATTTAGAACGAGTCATCCATGATTGATTGCCTAGAAGCCTCCACAGCAACTGGTCTAAAGTCCTCTTCTCAGGCCTTACTCCACCCTGGGCAGATGGCCTCGCTCACTTCTCTGAGCTTGAAACCTAAACCCTGTATCTGCGCACTCTCGCTTCTTCTTCACACCTGAGAATGGTCCTCACCCATCTTCTCTTCCTCTCCTCCATCCTCAGAATGCGTGGGATGATCTCCGATTCTTGAGGCAGAGAAACAGGTTTCACGTCCTACTTCTGATCCTTGTTACCTGTGTGACCCTGGGCAAATCACTTTCCCTGCCCAGGCCTCAGTTTCCTTATCTGTAAAAAGGAGGGGGTTGGAGTAGAGGGCCTCTGAGGTCTGTCCAGCTCTCCATCAAGGGTCTTGTCTTCCTAATGGAGGCTGATATGTTCTTGGTCCCGTCCTCCCTCCTCATGGAACTTGTTTGACCGTTCTTTCCTTTTCATCTTCTGGGTCTCCTTCCCTTTTGGATCGTTTTTCTCAGCCTACAAATATGTGCCTTACAAATACTGTCTCATTTTGCCTTTACGACAAAGTCTGAGTCTGGATTTGAACTTGAGTTTTCCTAACTCCAGGACAGTGCTCCATCCCTTGTGCCACCTAACTGTTTTCATCTCTCTGAGTCTATTTCCTTCACTATACAATGAATTTTCCTGAGATACTTCCTAACTGTGCGATCTTAGGCAAGTCACTTAACTCTGTTTGCCTCAGTTTCTTCATCTGTCAAATGAGCTGGAGAAGGAAATGGCAAACCACTCCAGGATCTTTGCCAAGAAAATCCCAAATGGGGTCACCGGGAGTTAGACATGACTGAAAAATGAACAAACAAAACATTATTATCGTTCTTATTATATATACCTCCTTGGGCCTCAGTTTCCTCATTTATAAAATGAAAAAATTGAACTAGATGGCCTCCAAGGCCTTTCCCAGGTCTAGCTCTGTGATTCCTTTTTCTCAAGTCTCTTCTCCCTTGGTCTTTGTGACTCTACTCTCCTCTTTGTCCTCTAATTTCTCTTGCCTGGCCTCCCTTTGGTTCATTTTCTCCCACTCCTTAACTGCCCTGTCTTTGGCCTCCTCCTCTTCTGTTGGCCTTCCTTCCTTCCTTCCTTCCTTCCTTCCTTCCTTCCTTC
>NW_025373215.1:0-9129 GCF_016433145.1 Gracilinanus agilis
TATATATATATATATTTTTTTTTTTTTTCCTATGGACACGTGGGAATTATCAAACTACATTTCCCGTGGTCCAAAGGGTTTCCGTTTCTGGTTCTTTGGGCGTGGGAATGCCTGTGTCACTATGCAGAGGACAGTTTAAATGGGAGGAGAATGGAAAGTAAGCCCTCTTTAGCTACCCAGAGGCAAGCAATAGGAAAGGTAAAATGCCTGAGGCAGGAGTTTGAATTCTTACAAGCACTTGGTCTAATCAATTTATCTCTATCAGCATGGCTTTAATTAACGTACTAATTTCTATATTTATATCAGTCTTTATTATTTTAATTATAACAGTTTCATTACTTCATGATATTCCCAAGATTAATTCTTCTCTCCATTTCAGCTTCTTTTTATGTGTTTTCTCTGATATTAGATTTCTTTGAACTCCTTGAAATCAGACTGTCATGACTTTTCTTTGTATCTCCACCACTTGGCACAATACCTGGGTCATAAAAAGTTTTGACTTGGACTTTTACAATAAATTCTGTTGTTTTCTACATATATTTGCTTATGTTTGACATTAGAGATATAAATTTCCCTTGGAATTGCTCTAATTGTATCCCAAATAATATCCCAAATAAAATTATTTTATTTTTTCCTTCCTTTTCAAATAGATATTGTTTCTAGGATGTGTTCTTTCACCCACTCAACATCAAGTGTGTTATTAAGTTTTCATCCAAATTTGGATCTTTTCCTTATGTTCTAGGTAAATATTAGTTTGTTCACTGGGCCTATTAAAGAATGTATTTAATTTCCTTCATTTTTACATTTTAAGAGGTTTTTTCTGTGCCTTAGCACATATTTTATGCTTATTAAAGGTACCATTGAAAAACTTGCATATTCTTTAATATTTTCATTCATATTATACCTTAAGGCTTTCAACTCTACATTATCCAAGCATAGTTTAGTTATATGAACTCACATCTTTTAAACTTTTTAATTAGAAATATCCAGTTGTGGGAGGGTGGAGAATAAAGTCTGCATCAGTTATTATCTATGTCTATTTGTAATTCAGTTGGCTTTTCCTAAATGCATTTTGATGTATTTGGTTCATTAAAAACAAAAGTTTCCCCTTTTTAAAATCCTGATTCTATTTAGAGTTATGCTCATTGTTTTATCTGATAGAGGTGTATAGTTCTTGATTTTTTAGAATGCACCTGATACATTTTAAGTTTTATTCTTGTCTCTTCATTCTATATGTCTCTTTAATTGTTAGATGTTCTTATTCACAACACTGGCATTAGATAAGTGTTTCTCACATACAACAAATTGACTTTTTCTCATCAATTTTATCATTCCTCATTGTTTTATTGGGTAATGTAATATATTTAGATTTTAAGCAATTTGTAGTCTTGAATATTTACTTTTTAAATTTTTTTAATTCCATCTTCATTTTTCTTTTCCTTCTATAATAATTTGCAGTCATTCAGTAGGCTCATGTATTTCTCATATTCTAAGCAATTTAAGTTCTTTAAATTTTCTTAGTTTCTCAAACTTTTATTTAGTTTTGCCCGTTTATTAATCTTACTTATTCCTTCCCTTCTCCTGCTCAGACAAATTAGTAAATCGATGCCCTCCCTGTTTTCCAATCTTTCATTTATAGCAATTTCTTTTATTGTGCTTTCCCTCCCCTAAGAAATAATCCTTTGCTTTTTCCTCATCAACTTTTCTTTTCCATTACAGTTTATTCGGAACTACATTTTCTGATTCATCTGCCATGCCTTTACTTTTTATTTATTATTCTCTCTGTCTCCTTCAAGATGTTGAAACTTCTGAGGTACAAGTTTTGAGTTTCATTTTCTGTCCAATTTCTTTGTAGACCTTGCCACCATCATCCTTTTATTTTCAGGTTTCCTTTTTCATATGTCCATGACTTCATTGTTTCCCTTTGTGGTCTGGTCAATTCTTCCCAATAATCAATACCTGATTTTTTTGCTGCTAACAAAGTTCATCTTAGGTCTTCCTTTAATTTTTCATATTACAGGTGAAAAGACACAAAGACCAGAGTCCAAACTAAAATATTTATTATCTGTGTGACCACGGGCAAGTCACTTAACCCCTGTCATCTTTAATTTTCTTTAAGTGGAGATGATAATGGAACTTGTATCTTGACAATCAAATCAGATAAGAATAGATTTGAAAAGTGCTTTCCAAATCTCAAAGTACTATATAAACACTTATCAATTATTATTTCATTATACTTATTATTCATTGTACTTAGTAAAAGCCAAACTAAAGAGCCCTGGAGTTGTAGAGCCCTATGGAATATGCCATAGAAGTATATTTATGATGCTATATCGATATAAATTATTCATTAAATATTTAATTACAAATAATATATACATAACTACACATTTACTATACATGTATGTATATATGTGTATATATGTATGCGTATGTATGAATATATGTAATATTCATAACTGTCCGTGTTTTGTTTTGTAGCAGCACTGATAAGCCATTCACTCTTGAAGTATGAATCACACTAAAAGAACCCTGGTCTTTGTTTATATTCCCTGTCTAACCCTAAGAAAAATAGTCCTCTGAATAATTCACAGTGCTTCCTACGTTTACTTAAAGCAACAATGAAAATGGAAAGTAGTACTGTGGTACATTTTCCCACTAAAATTGTTAGCTGTCCACTCAATATCAATTTAGACAGGACTTAGGCCAGAGTAATAGACATTTTTCAGATGCAGAAAACTATGGTCAAGTTTGGTGAAGATGATATTTTTTATCATACAACATGTTGCTGTCTATATGGTTTAATAGCAAAATGGTGACTTTCCTAAATTAGCAAATTTAGTTTGTAGAACTTAAGGGAAAGGATAATCAATGAAAACTATTTTTCATGTGGGATATAAAATGTTTTTCAAATCAAACATTATCATCTCTACTTAGAGTTTGAGTCAGAGGTTTATAAGGGCCAAGGCTTTCAATTTGCAATTGCCCAGGTACTTTTGAGGAAATACATGTTAAATCTATACTTTCTCACCACAGAAAAACAAAAGGAAAGTTTCCATCGTTTTATTTCTTGATAATATTGCAGAGATTGTTTGTATTAGAAAAAGAAACGGTCTAGTATGCGTTGGAAAATATTGGTTTCTTAAACTTTTTTTCTAGATAATAATTGTTAGCATTTATATTGAGTTTTAAGTTTTGCAAGGATTTCTCATATTTTACTTCAGCTGATGTTCCCATAAATACTGTGAGGTAAGTGCTATTAATCACTCCCACTTTGCAGAAGTAAAACTAATCATTGCAAAAGTAAATTGCCCAGGTTCCGGGTTAAGATGGCGGCAGAGTAAAAAGCAGCTCTTAACCTCTCCTGACCGAAACATACAGGACTCCTCAAGGGGACATAAAAACAAATCTAGACGAACAGAGGGACACCACAACAGGGTGCAGCATGGAAGGTACGTGGAACTTGGGCATTTCCATGCTATAAAGGGGTGAAACAGCTCTCACTAAATCGTGAGCTGAGTAACCACCCCCCCCCAACCCCCTCCACACACACCACCTACAATGCCAAAGCCAGCTAAAAAGAAATAGCACCAATAAAGATCACACAGGATCTGGCAGCCTCCACTCTAAAAGACCAGAAGGCTTGGGATATGATATTCAGAAAGGCAGGAGAGCTGGGCCTGCAACAACAGATCAACTACCCATCAAAATTGACTATATACTTCCAGGGGAAAGTATGGGCATTCAACAAAATTGAAGATTTCCAAGTATTTGCACAGAAAAGACCAGGACTAAATGTAAAGTTTGATATCCAACCATAAAAATCAAGAGAAACATGAAAGGGTAACTAAGGAACAGAGGGGAAAGAAAGAAAACTCATAATTCTTTAAACTTGACTCTTTAAGGGCTTCAATAAGATCTAATTATCTGTATTCCTATGTGGAGAAATGCTATGTATAATTCTCTGTAGTGAAGTCTATTTACTATTATAGTATTCACTATTATAGTAATTAGAAGAATTATTCATAGGGAGAGGTTGGAATACTAAATGGTCTAAGATGATATGGGGGGTGGGAAAGAGGGGGTGAATAGCAGGGGACACCAAGAGAAACTTGAGAGAATGAGAAAATAGGATATTCTATTACACACAAAGAGGGCATGGGAAGGGGAGGGGACAAATACTATTATAAGAAGGAGAGGAAGAGAGCATTAAGAGATAATATTTAATCCTTACTCTCAGTGTAATCAACTGAAAGAGGGAAGAGTAGCTTTATTATCTATTGGGTTATAAAACTCTTATCTAACCCTACTGAGAAAGTCAGAAGGGATAAACCAAAGGGAACAGGGTAGTGGGGAGGTCAAAAAAGGGAGGGGAGAAGAAGGGGGAGGGAATTCATTAGGCCTTTAAAAAACAAAAATAGGGGAATAATAAGGGAGGGGGTAGAAAGGGAAGTTAATCAAGGGAGGGAATAAGGGATAGCGGCTCAATAGCAAACCACTGGTTTAAAAGGAAATAGTATAAGAAAAAGGGGGTAGGAATAGGGGAGGATACGAAAATGTCAGCAAATGCACAACTGATAATTATAACTCTGAATGTGAATGGGATGAACTCGCTCATAAAACAGAAGCAAATATCAGAGTGGATCAGAAACCAAAATCCTACCATATGTTGTCTACAAGAAACACATATGAGGTGGGTAGACACACAAGTTTAAGGTAAAGGGCTTGAACAAAATCTTTTTGGCATCAAATAAGAAAAACAAGGTAGGAGTGGCTATTATGATCTCTGAAAAAGCCAAAGTAAAAATATATATGATTAAAAAAGACAGGGAAGGTCATTATATCCTGATTAAAGGCAGTATAAACAATGAGGAAATAACACTGCTCAATATATATGCACCAAGTGGTATAGCATCCAAATTCATAAAGGAGAAACTGGCAGAGCTCAAGAAGGAAATAGATAATAAAACCATAATAGTGGGAGATCTAAATTATCCTCTTTCAGATCTAGATAAATCAAACCTAAAAATAAATAAGAAAGAGGTCAGAGAGGTGAATGAAGTCCTAGAAAAATTAGATCTAATCGATATGTGGAGGAAAATAAATAGGGACAAAAAGGAATACACCTTCTTTTCAGCTGCACATGGCACATTCACAAAGATTGACCATGTAATAGGGCATAGAATCATTGCAAACAAATGAAAAAGAGCAGAAATCATAAATGTAACCTTCTTAGATCATAAAGCAATAAAATTAATAATTAGTAAGGGCACCTGGACAGACAAATCAAAAACTAATTGGAAATTAAATAATATGATTCTCCAAAACCAATTAGTCAAAGAAGAAATCAGAGAAACATTCAACAATTTCATTGAAGAGAATGACAATGATGAGACATTCTACCAAATTCTGTGGGATGTGGCCAAGGCAGTACTCAGGGGGAAATTTATATCCTTGAGTGCATATATTAACTAATTAAGGAGGGCAGAGATAAATGAATTGGGCATGCAACTCAAAAAATTAGAAAGCAAGCAAACTAAAAATCCCCAGATGAAAACTAAATTAGAAAATACTAAAAATTAAGGGAGATATTAATAAAATCAAAGGTAAAAGAACTATTAAATTAATAAATAAGACTAGAAGATGGTACTTTGAAAAAAAACAGATAAAATAGACAAAGTACTGGTCAATCTAATAAAAAAAGGAAAGAAGAAAACCAAATTGACAGTATCAAAGATGAAAAGGGAGACTTCACCTCTAATGAAGGGGAAATTAAGGCAATCATTAAAAACTATTTCACCCAATTATATGGCAATAAATATAACAATTTAGGAGTTATGGATGAATATTTACAAAAATATAAATTGCCTAGATTAACAGCAGAAGAAATAGAATACCTAGATAAACCCATATCAGAACATGAAATTGAACAAGCCATCAAAGAACTCCCTAAGAAAAAATCGCCAGGGCCTGATGGATTCATAAGTGAATTCTATCAGACATTCAAAGAGCAACTAATCCCAATACTATACAAATTATTTGATATGATAAGCAAAGAAGGAGTCCTACCAAATTCCTTTTATGACAGAAATATGGTACTGATTCCAAAGCCAGGGAGATCAAAAACAGAGAAAGAAAACTACAGACCAATCTCTTTAATGAACCTAGATTTAAAAATCTTAAATAGAATATTAGCAAAAAGACTCCAGCAAGTAATTAAGAAGATCATTCACCATGATCAGGTGGGATTTATACCAGGAATGAAAGGATGGTTCAACATTAGGAAAACCATTAACATAATTGACTATATCAACAGTCTAACAAACAAAAACCACATGATTATCTCAATAGATGCTGAAAAGCCTTTGACAAAATACAGCATCCATTGAAAACACTGAAAACTATAGGAATAGAAGGACCTTTCCTAAAATATTAAACATTATATACCTAAAACCATCAACAAGCATCATATGCAAAGGGGATAAATTAGAAGCCTTTCCAATAAGATCAGGAGTGAAGCAACGATGCCCATTATCTCCTCTACTATTTAACATTGTACTAGAAACACTAGAAGTTGCAATTAGAGAAGAAAAAAAATTGAAGTTATCAAAATAGGCAATGAGGAGACTAAGCTATCACTCTTTGCAGATGATATGATTGTCTACTTAAAAAATTCTAGAGAATCAACTAAGAAGCTTGTAGAAATAATCAACAACTTTAGCAAAGTTGTAGGATACAAAATAAATGCACATAATTTATCAGCATTTCTATACATTTCCAACACATTAGAGCAGCAAGATGTAGAAAGAGAAACACCATTTAAAATCACCCTAGACAATAGAAAATACTTGGGAATCTACCTACCAAAATAAATACAATAATTATACAAAAACAACTACAAAACACGTACAAAACAAATAAAACTGAATGTAAACAATTGGAAAGCCATTGATTGCTCATGGGTAGGACGAGCTAACATAATAAAAATGACCATTCTACCCAAATTAATTTACCTATTTAGTGCCATACCTATCAAACTACCAAAAAACTTCTTTACTGAATTATAAAAAACTATAACAAATTTCATTTGGAATAAGAAAACATCAAGAATATCAAGGGAAATAATGAAAAAAAAATGTGAAGGAAGGGGGCCTAGCAGTACCAGATATTAAACTATACTATAAAGCAGCAGTTATCAAAATAATATGGTACTGGCTAAGAGACAGAGAGGAGGGTCAGTGGAATAGACTTGGGGTAAATGACAACAGCAAGACAGTGTATGATAAACCCAAAGAGCCCATCTTTTGGGACATGAATCCACTATTTGTCAAAAACTGCTGGGAAATTTGGAAAACAATATGGGAGAGATTAGGTTCAGATCAACATCTCACACCCTACATCAAGATAAATTCAAAATGGGTGAATGACTTGAATATAAAGAGGGAAACCATAAATAAATTAACTGAACACAGAATAGTATACTTGTCAGATCTCTGGGAAAGGAAAGATTTTAAAACCAAGCAAGAGTTATAGAAAATTATAAAATATAAATTAAATTGTTTTGATTATATTAAAATAAAAAGCTTTTGTACAAACAAAAACAATGTAGTCAAAATCAGAAGGGAAACAACAAATTGGGAAAAAATCTTTATAACGAAAAATTCTAAAAGGGGTCTAATTACTCAAGGAGTTAAAGCAATTGTATAAAATATTTAGCCATTCTCTAATTAATAAATGGACAAAGGACATGAATAGGCAATTTTCTGATAAAGAAATCAAAAGTATCAATAAGCACATGAGAAAGTGTTCTAAATCTCTAATAATTAAAGAAATGCAAATCAAAACAACTCTGAGGTATCACCTCACACCTAGCAGATTGGCTTAAATGAAAGAAGGGGAGAGTAATGAATGCTGGAGGGGATGTGGCAAAACTGGGACATTAATGCATTGCTGGTGGAGTTGTGAACTGATCCAACTATTCTGGATGGCAATTTGGAACTATGCTCAAAGGGCTATAAAAGAATGCCTGCCCTTTTATCCAGGCATACTTGGTTTGTACCCCAAAGAGATCATAGATAAACAGACTTGTACAAAAATATTTATAGCTGACCTTTTTGTGGTGGCAAAGAACTGTAAAAGGAGGGTATGTTCTTCAATTAGGGAATGGCTGAACAAATTGTGGTATATGCTGGTGATAGAATACTATTGTGCTCAAAGGAATAATAAACTGGAGGAATTCCATGTGAACTGGAAAGACCTCCAGCATTTGATGCAGAGCAATAGGAGCAGAGCCAGAAGAACGTTGTACACAGAGACTGATATACTATGGTAAAATTCGAATACAATGGGCTTCTGTACCAGCAACAATGGAATGACACAGGACAGCTCTGAGGGATTTATGGTAAAGATGCTACCCACATTCAGAGGAAGAACTGCAGGAGAGGAAACATAAAAGAAAAACAAATCCATGAATGCATGGGCTGAGGAGGACATGATTGGGGATGTGGACTCGAAACTACCACACCAATGCAACTAACAACAATTTGGAAATAGGTTTTGATCAACAACACATGATAAAAGCAGTGGAAATGTACGTTGGCTATGGGGGGGGTGCAGGGGGTGAAGGGGGAAAGTAGGAGCATGAATCATGTAACCATGTTAAAATGAATTTTAATAAATGTTAAAAAATAAAAATAAAAAATAAAAACAAGAATTAAAAAAAAAGTAAATTTCCTAAGGTAACATAGCCAGTAAGTGTCTTAAGCTGTGATTTCAATATACTGTGCTAGACCTAGCTGTGTAAAGGAGGAAAGCAACATCCAGAAAGTTTAAGACACTAGTTTAGTCTGTGGCAAAATGAGGATTAGATCTCAAGCTTCATGAGTCTCAGTCTGGTACACTTTCTATCAAGTTCTCTTTGATGAGCACTCATGTCATCTCCTTGCTGAAGTTTTTCCTACCTTTTCCAGTTGCTCTTTTGACTTACCTTTTATTCATTTTGTTTATAGAAAGTGGTCTAAAAATGTTTGCTCATTTCATCATTCTCCCCCCCCCTCTCTCTCTCTGTCTCTCTCTCTCTCTCTCTCTGTCTCTCTCTCTCTCTCTCTCTCTCTCTCTCTCTCTCTCTCT
>NW_025373216.1:0-5038 GCF_016433145.1 Gracilinanus agilis
GGAAAGAAGGAAGGAAGGAAGGGAGAGAGAGAGGAAGAAAGGAAGAGAGAGAGAAGGGGGGGGGGGTAAACTGAACATATCCTTGCCAATGGACTAAATAGATCCCAAAATAGTTATTCCGAAATAGAATCAACTATCAAAGTAGTTCCCAATAGATCAAATCCCCAAATAGTCCCAAACTGATCAAAGAAAGCAGAAAAGAATCTACATGTAAAATTATAATAATAGCAGCTCTTTTCATTGTGGTACAGAATTGGGAGGTTAAGGGTTATTTTCCTACTGGGGAATGATGAAACAAATTGTGGCATATGACTATACTGGGATGTTGCTACACCATAAAGAATAATGAGACCGACAGTTTCAGAGGAAACCAAGAAGACTTCTATGAACAGATGCAGAAAGAAGTGAGCAGACCTAGTAGAAAAATTAATACAATGACATAGAGAAAAACCTCTTGGAAAGATTTTAGAACTCTGATCAATGCAATGATAAATCATGAATCCAAAAGAAGGAAGATGAAGCACGCCAGAGAGTTGATAAACTTAAAACTGAGGGAGGCAGACGTTTTTGATGTGGCTAATGTGGAAATTTAGCTTGCTGGATTATGTAGTTACGTATTGAGGCATTTTTTTTAAACCCTCACTTTCTGTCTTAGTAACAACTCTAAGACAGAAGGGCAAGGGCTAGATAAACAGGGTTAAGTGACTGGCCCAGGGTCACACAGTTAGTAAATGTCTGAGCCCAGATTTGAATTCAGAAAGATGAGTCTTCCTGACTTACAACCTGGCTTTCTATCCACTATACCACCTAGCTTCTCCCCTATTTTTTTTCCCTTCAAACTCTTACCTTCTCTCTTGGTATCTAAGACAGAAGTGCAACAAGGGCCAGGCAATCCAAGTTAAGTGATTTGTCCAGGATCACACAGTCAGTGTCTGAAGTCAAATTTGAACCCAGGTCCTCCTGACTCCAGATCTGTCATTCTTTCCAGCCTGCCACTTAGCCTTGAAAGCTTTGTATTTCATACTATTTTTATTTGCTCATAGAGGAGAGGAGACATTGAAAAGTAAAGATTTATTTTTGGGAAAAAAAAACACGTATCAATTGAAAAGTAAAATGTTTTAAAAATAAACAGTTTTTAGGAAAGTAGCTTTCTCACTATTTTTATATATAATGTTCTGAGGACTATCAGAAAGGTAGATAAAATGGCTACCATTTGTAATTAGAATAAAAATTTAAGAATATAAACTCAGAAGAGGGAGGAGGAGGTTTTTGGTTTTGTCCAAGCCTGTAATTTAATTTGCTTTGGGCAACTCCCTCTACCCATGTCTATTGGCAATTCGTTTATAATTTATCATCTTGGGGAATTTCCTGGAATACCTAGCGATTGGATGACTTGCCTTTGGGTATACAGCGAGTTTGTGTCAGAGTCAGGGACTCGAACCCTGCTGAGACTAACTCTAAAGCCAGCCCACAACCCACTACCTACTACTCTCAGAAAGGAAACTGGAGGTCTTAAAGACTATTGACAACTACTGGTGGATTTTTTTTTCTCTTTGATAATATCCAAAGAATTAAAAAGGCACTGAAAAAATGAGTGCTTTTGGAGGAGTCGGGGAAGCCGTCTGAAGCATCTTATCTTACTCGACAAGCCCACTGTGTGTGTCGGGAACAATGCCAGGAGCTGGGACACAGAAACAAAAATGGCCCGGTGCCTGCCCTCGAGATACCGCCATTCCATGTCAGGAACACATGTCCATTCTGAAGTGAGGCTCTTTTGCATACTCTCTGGAATCTAACCTAAATAAGGAGGGTTTTCTGTACCTCTTGTGTGTTTGCAGATGTTCATTTGGGGGTATGTGTTTTTGAACACTTACTTTCTGTCTTAGTAACAATTCTATGACTGAAAGTCGAGGGCTAGGCAGTGGGAGTTAAGTGACTTGCCCAGGGTCACACAGCTAGGAAGTGTCTGAGGCTGGATTTGAGCAAATGCTATTTTGTAACAAGCAAGTTTTCCAATGGAAAGATGGCTGGCTATTCAGTAGATGAAGGATGAATTTGAAAGAGAGTAGAACACCAAGTTACTAAGATAAGGATAAGAGCATGGAGACAGAGAAGAGAGGAGACTGAGGATAAGAACTCCTGGCTCAGAAAAGTAAGAAGAAAGTACTGGAAAGTGGGATGAAAATATGGGGTCCAGAGACAAAATGTGGGCTTGGAGAAAGTATTCCTCCTTTTCTTTCTTTCTTTTTTTTTAAACCCTCACCTTCCATCTTGGAATCAATACTTTGTATTGGTTCCAAGGTAGAAAAGCAGCAAGGGCTAGGCAATGAGGAGTTAAGTGACTTGACCAGGGTCACACAGCAAAATATTTTTTCTACATTCTTATATATATAGTTTAACCAACCATCACTGAATGAATATCAAGTATCATGTCCGACTTTTTGTAACCTCATATGAGTTTGTTATTGTTGTTGTTGTTGTTGTTGTTGTTGTTTTGGTAAAGATATTGGAGTGGTTTGCCATTTTCTTCTCTAGTTCATTTTTTGGAAAACTCTTACCTTCTGTTTTAGAATAGATAGTAGGTATCAGTTCCAAGGCAAAAGAGCGGTAAGGACTAGGCAAATGGGATTAAGTGACTTGCCCAAGGTCACCCAGCTAGGGAGTGTCTGAAGACAGATTGGATTCTGTGTCCCCCAACCCTAGGCCTGGTGCTCTATCTACCATGTAACTCACTAGCCCCTTTTCCAGCTCATTGTAGGGATGAGGAAACTGAGGCAAGCAGGGTTAAGTGGCTTACCCAGGGATGGATTTGAACTCAGGAAGATCAATCTTCCTGATTTCAAGTCCAACACTCTGGCGATTGCATCATCTAGCTGCCATAAGCACATGGCAAGTGTTTAATAAACACTTCCTTATTGACTTATGCCCATTAATGAAGATTAAGTGGAGAGGGCAGCTAGGTTGCTCATTGGATAGAAAGCCAGGTCTAGAGATGGGAGGTCCTGGGTTCGAATCTGAATTCAGACACTTCCTACCTGTGTGAAGTCACTTAACTCCCATTGCCTAGCCCTTACAGCTCTTCTGCCTTGGAACTAATACAGAGTTATAAAATTGGTTATAAAATGGAAGGAAAGGGTTTTTAAAAAGATTAAGTGGAGATAAAAAATGTAAATTTAATTTCTAGGAGACTTTGGAATCAATATAGTAATCAACAAGTGTTTTTTGGGCCCCGGTGAACCCAACTTAGTTAAATTCTTATAATACACCATCTGCTCTTTGTTTTTTCCCCCACTTGATTGACTTTCCAAATTCTGATCAGACCAACATCAAAATTATTTTGCTGACATTAAAATTCATTCACATTCTCTAACCCCCCCCCCCCCCCCCCCCACTGCAGGGAACTTCAGAAAAGAGTAGGAAGGAATTCCTCAAATCTGCTAGGAAATTCTGGTAGTTGAATGTTCAGTTACTCATCTACCTAGAGCTAGTCTGCAGCCTGATGTCCACCAGTCAGGTAGTTGGTCAGTAAATGAGTCAACAAGTATTTATTAAGCACATGGGGCAGCCAGGTGGCTCAGTGGATTGAGAGCCAGGCCTGTAGATGGGAGGTCCTGGGTTCAAATCTGACCTCAGAAATTTCCTAGCTGTGTTCCCCTGGGCAAGTCACTTCACCCCCATTGCCTAGCCATTATCACACTTCTGCCTTAGGACCAATACCAAGTATCAATTCTAAGACAAAAGGCAAGAGGTTGTTTGTTTGTTTTTTTAAACCCTTACCTTCCATCTTGGAGTCAATACTGTGTATTGGCTCCAAGGCAGAAGAGTGGTAAGGGTAGGCGATGGGGGTCAAGTGACTTGCCCAGGGTCACACAGCTGGGAAGTGTCTGAGGCCAGACTTGAACCTAGAACCTCCAGTCTCTAGGCCTGGCTCTCAATCCACTGAGCTACCCAGCTGCCCCCTAAAAGTTTTTTTAAAAAGCACTTACAATGAGTCAGGGTCTTCCTGTCCGCTGGTCTCATCACCAGTATCACGGGGCAGATAAACTCCTCACCTAATCATCTAAACCTGTGATCTACAAATATTTTAAGAACTTCACAAACGCTTTCAGGATTTCTCTGAATTTATCAAAAACCCAGGTCATAAGAGGCAGTAGATACAAAGGAAAGAATACTCAGTGGCTCTGGGATTATATGAAGTGAGTTCGAGACCTATCCCAATAGCTTATGTCAGTGGTCAACTCACTTAATGTCTCTGGGTCTCCTGCTTCCTCATCTGCAAGATGAGACACTTAAGGGGGCTGGGTGGTCTCTAAGGTCCTTTTCAGCTCTAGAGATGTGGTTCAGTCCCAGCACAATTCCCAGCACAATCTAGGACCACATACACAAAATTTAACTGTGGGCCTTTGTTCTAGTTAGGTGGCACAGTGGATAATGTGCCAGGCTGGAGTGAGGAAGACTAATATTTTTTAGTCCAAATCCAGCTTCAGATACTTCCTAGCTGTGTGACCCTGGGTAAGTAATTTTATCCTGTTTGCCTCAGTTTCCTCATCTAGAAAATGAGCTAGAGAAGGAAATGGCAAACGACTCCACTATCTTTGCCAAAAAGACACCAAATAGGGATATGACTGAGATGACTGAAGAACAAAATTTATTTCAGCTTGTGGGGTTTTCCTATTTGGACTCCACCCTGTGTAGCTGGAGATTGACTGGAATGAGCTTGTCAAAGATGCCTGATCCTAATGGATACCCTGCTCCTGACTACATACTAATCTGAATACCACAGAGTGTTTCTTCTAACATGGAGAACCAAATTGATTTCTGGTGTCCAATACTAGTCTACTGTGGGAGAAGAAGATCCTAAAGACAGTGAGCAGTATTCTAGGGGCAAGCTGTACCAAGAAAAAAAATGGGAATAGATAGGTAGCATCTATTTGTTGGGGAATTCACATATGTGAAAGGACAGAGCTGCTGCTACAAAGGTCTTCTCCCTTCCAGTTTCCTGTATCCACTGATCTCTCTCTCTCTCTCTCTCTCTCTC
>NW_025373217.1:0-3849 GCF_016433145.1 Gracilinanus agilis
GAGAGAGAGAGAGAGAGAGAGAGAGAGAGAGAGAGGACTGGAGAATGACACCGATGTTGTGAGGCTGAGTGACTAGGAGAATGGTGGTTCCCTCAACAGACATTGGGAGTTAGGAACACTGGAGGTTTGGGAGAGAAAATTGTGAGTTCACTTGCATAATATGGAGACCCTTTACCATCCTGGTCCCATTCCTTTGCTTAATTTCCAGTTTATTTCCTAAAATATAGTGTCTATATGTAAAAATCGATACCGGATTGCTTACCATCTCAGGGAAGGGGGAAGAAAGGCAATGAGGGAAGGAGAGAATTTGGAATTCAAATTTTTTAAATGAATGTCAAAAATTATCTTTACCTGTAAGTGGGGGAGGGAAATAAAATGTTATTTAAAATAAATTAATTTAGTGATAGTTCTAACTTAATAAAATATTCCAGATGCAGTCTGACCAATTGGTTGATCCATACACATTTATTGAGCACTAAGGTTGTAAAGGCAACAAAATAGTCCCTATCTTCAGAAATATTCTATAATTCAAGAGTCTTAATATTTGTTAGGGTACCAGGTAAGTGATTTGCCCCTAATCACGTGACTACTATGTTTCAAAAGCAGCATTTGAACCCAAGACTACCCCAACTCTGATACTCGCCCTCTATAAAGTAAGCCTCCCTGCCTTTTTAATCTTAGCTATTTATTTTATGCCTTTAAAAACATTATGGGCAGCTTGGTCTTACAGTGGATAGAGCACAAATGATTCTGTTGCAGAGATGTTGATTTAAAAAGCTAATCATCAGCCAGGCTTCTACTTGTCCAGTGACTATTAGAGGACCTGGGCAGCAGGGGAGGGAGGTGTCTGAGTTGTCACTGAATTTCTTTCCATTGAGTTTGCCTTTCTTCTTGGTGGTGCCTTCCTGAAATGCATATGGCAGAGACAACGAAGGAGGGTCAATGGTGTTTGCTTTGCCGCTGGGATAACTTCACTTTCCTTTCCTTTTCTGGGTTCTCTTTCTCTACAGTCATCCGGAGAGAAAAAACGTTCTGGGCACACGGACAGCAATGGCTTTGCTGGTCACATCAATCTCCCTGACCTTGTACAGCAAAGTCATTCTCCAGCGGGGACACCGACAGAGGCCCTTGGGCGCGTTTCCACTCATCAACAGGATGTGGATTCTGTGACTGAAGTAGGTTCTGGACAAGCTTGGGGCGATCATTTGCCTCTTTTTGTACCTGTACTAAAGACCTCTTCACTTCCACTGGAGGCAAAGCTTGCCACAATCTCTGGAGTTATTTCTGGTCTCTTTTCTCATGGCTTCTACTTACTCCATTGTTCTGAATAGATGGAAGAAAACAGTGGGAAGTATAATAGCTAGCACTTGTAGAGGACTGTAAGGTTTGCAAAGCATTCAGCATCTAATAACTCATTGATCTTCACCATGCCCTAGAAGGGAGGTGCTATTTATTTTCCCTGTGTTAAAGAGAAGGAAACTGAGGCTGAAAGAGATTAAGCAACTTTTCCAGAATTTTTGTTGTTGTTCAATCATTTTTCAATTATCTCTAATATTCATGACCCCATTTCAGGATTTCTTAGCAAAAGAGGCTTGAGTGGTTTGCCATTTCCTTATTCAGGTCATTTTACAAAGGAAGAAACTGAGGCAAACAGGATGAAGTGATTTACCCAGGGTCACACAATAAATATACTGAAATGGTTTGCCATTTCCTTCTCCAGTTCATTTTACAAATGAGGAAACTGAGGCAGAGTGAAGTGACTTGCCCAGGGTTATACAGTTATTAAGTGTCTGAGACCAGATTTTAATTCAGGTCTTCATGAGCCCATTGTTCTATCCACTATGCTACTAATATTTAGATGGGCACAGCTAAATTGGATTTAATAAAATGTTGTTGATACATGCTTGAAAAGATAATCAAAATCACTGGGTGCATGTTCTCAGAAGGATCATTATTCAAACTCTGGCTTGTTGGGGAAAGAAGGGAATTGAATATCATCTTTCCAGTACATAAACCTCCCAAAGAAAAGACAGAGTAATATCTCTCATTATGCAATGCTCATGGACCAAGCATTCCGGGTGTCCATTGGGACTGGCTTAATGAGTTTATTGCACTTAGTTGATTATTATATGTAGACTCAAGAATCATAAAACCAAGCCCCAAGCAAAGTGTTTTCTCTCTTATTCTTGACCTTGTCCAGCAGTGCTCTTATTAAACATGTCTCTTAACACACACTTTGGAATTATGAAGCAAATGACACTAGTTCTCCCTCTAGAGCAGTGGTTCCCAAACTTTTTTGGCCTACCACCCCCTTTCCAGAAAAAATATTACTTATCACCCCCTGGAAATTATGAAACTATTTATTGAACTCAGAATAGAATGTAATACAAAAAAAAAAAAAAAGTATGGCCATCACCGCCTCCCTGGATTGCTGCAGCGCCCACCAGGGGGCAGTGGTGCCCACTTTGAGAATCACTGCTCTAGAGTCAGGGGAAAAGTATTCTGTAGTAGTTTGATCCTAAAAGAACAGACCTTGACTACAACAGTAAGGACTAGCTCACTTCTGGATTCTCTTCAAATCTGGTCTCAGACATTTACTACCTGTGTGATGACCCTGGGCAAGTCACTTAACCTCTATTCACCTTAAGTCACTGAAGAAGGAGATGGCAAACCACTACATTATCTTTGCCAAGAAAACATCATAGGGGATAGCAGAATCAGGCATGACTGAACAAGAACAGCAGGCTTCTGGGATCATGGCTGGATGGGTGGATGGTCATCATTGGTGGTTCTTATTTTCTCCCTTAATTTATTCCAGAAGTGGAAAATCAGATCCATTCTTTGCCCCACTTCCAACAAGAGTTAGGGGGACCCGGTAGCTGGTGTCATGTACAGAGTGCTGGCCTTGAACTTGGACATCTTGGGAAGCTCAGTGTCAGTTGTGTTGACCCCGTGTGCTTGCAGTCAGTCTGAAAGGAAAGAGTCTCCAGACACCTTAGCTGTCATTCCATTAACTATGTCAGACATCTGCCTGAAATCAGATTTTTAGGTTTCTTCAGATCCAGGTTCTTTACCTGTGGTTCATGTACCCTTCTCCCCACCACAAAAGGTCTAGATAGATTTCATTAGCTCCATCAACTTAGATGGGTAAAAATATTACAACCTCATTTTCACCAAACTTTAGTTTTCTTTGCTAATTTTCATTTTATCCATTTAAAAACTATTGTGAGAATGGATGGATCCACAGGCTTCACCAGACTCTCAGAAAGATCCAAGAAATACACTAAAAAAGATTAAGTATCCCTGAAAGTTAAGATCTAGAAGGTTTGAACCAATGGAACTAAGAGATCATTTATTGGTCCAGTGGAACTAGACCAGAAGGAACCAATTGTTCTGTCTGCAGTGAAGGAATTGTGGAGTGCACTGATTGTTGTTTCTAGCCATTGCTTCCTAAGAAGACTTTGGTATAAAACAGTGATTCTCAAAGTGGGCGCCACTGCCCCCTGGTGGGTGCTACAATGACCCAGGGAGGCAGTGATGGCCACAGGTGCATTTATCTTTCCTATTAATTGCTATTAAAATTTAAAAAAAATTTAATTTCCAGGGCTCTAAGTAATATTTTTTTTCTGGAAAGGGGGTGGTAAGCCAAAAAAGTTTGGGAATCACTGGTATAAAGGATGAACAGAGGAACATCTGGATGGCTCAGTAGAAAGAACACCAAGCCTAGAAGTGGGAGGACCTGGGTTCAAATCTAGCCTCAGACACTTTCTAGCTGGGTGATCCTGGGCAAATTATTTAACCCCATTTGCCTAGTCTTTGCCCTTGTGTCTTAGTATTGTTTCTAGGGCA
>NW_025373218.1:0-6655 GCF_016433145.1 Gracilinanus agilis
TTTTTTTTGTGAAGACTCTCAATATAACCTTAAATCTGAAGACAAATTCAAGCAGTGGCTAATGCCCTTGAATAGTAATGGAAAAAGCTTGGACAATTATTTGGTCTTTGTGTGAGGATGGGGAGACTTCTGTATTATAAGAAAACAGATGTGGTGGAAAGAGCACTTGGCTGAAAGCTAGGAGAGCTAAGCTCCTCTCTTGGTTTCACTGCTGATTTGCTATTTGTCCTTATTCCAGTTCTTTGACCTCTTTGGACCTCAGTTTTCTTTTCTGTAAAATGCAAAGGTGAGGTGAAAGGACCACTAAGGTTCTTTCCAGGTTCAATGTTTTCTGTTCCAAACTGTGGTTAATAAACCCTTTGCTATAAATGATTATGACATTGGTGGTCTTCCTAAAGTCACATTATGTGGTCCTCGGTGTTGCCTCTTTAATTAAGGCAACCGAAAGTATAATTCTTTATGAGGTGTGCGTGTGAGCTGTAGCTCTTTCCTAGGAATGAATGATCTTGTTTACTCCCTTAAGGATTTCTCTGCCATAATAACGATCTTGCTTTCTGTAACACCAGTATCCGTGCTTTCAGGAATAAACATGATTGGGATAGATGATTCCTTGGCTTCATAAAAACCCTAAGGAATATTAGATAATGTTCAGTGATAGGAGTAAAACTCAATTATCCTTTGTGCCAGTGGTTTTATGTCTCATAAGAGATTCTACTTGAGGGATCTTTGTGTATTCCAAGTTGTTTGGAAACAATACATTGACAGCATTGTCTTCAACTGAAAACATTAAATGTTTGTTTATGTCCTCTGAAGGGACTGTCAAAACCACTTAGCACCAACATTGCTGCATTTGGGATTCAGTTTATTCTTTAAATGAACTGGGAATGGAATAGTTCACTGTTGTAAAACTTTAGAAACTCTTGAATATTTAGGGAGGGGCTGAGCCTGGAAAGAACTAGATACTTGTAAAAATGTCTTGTTTGAGGGTGAGTTTTTAGTGACTTTGTGTTTTTAATCACAGAATCAACCAATAATCAGTCAGAAAACATTGAATAATATTCACTATGTTCCAAGAAGTGAGATAAGTGCTGGCAATACAAAAGTCAAAAGTGAACAGTTCTGTTCTCAATGAGCTTACATTCTATCTGTGGTGAGAACAAGAAGGGGGCAGGAATGTGGAAAATGAATATCGAAATGAACATGGATGGGAAGATTGAAGTTGTCTCTTCTGTTTTTTTTTTTTTTTATAATTTAGAAATCTAGGTTATTTAGAAATGCTAGGTGATCTTACTTAATTTTATTTTTTGGATGTATAAAATATAAATATTAAGGGTCTTCTTGTTTTTGGAGAGGTGAAATTTACTTCTGATGTCATCGTTTATGTAATGACTTTAGAAAGTCCACTAAGGCACTGAGAGATTAAGTGACTTATTTCCATTTACATATAACCCGTGTTGAAAGTGGGATTTGTATGCAGATGTTCTGGAATCTGAGTGGAACTTTCTGTCTATTATGCCCTCTCTAATGATCATATTACTCATAAGATATATATTTGGCAGTTAGTAAATGATGATTTCCAGGAAACATAATTCAAATATTTTTTTTTAATTTTAGACAATGGCCAAAGAATTGAAGATTCCTCTATCTAACATCTTGATAGCACATTAATATCTCTAGCATCTAGTCAATAAAAGAAAAATATCACACTGGGCTTTCAGCGAGAAATTTAAAAATTAAAAACTTTTAGAATATTAGGTTGGGAGTCAGAAGGCTACTGACTAGCAATGATTAACTTGTAACATGGCAAATCATAGAATGTTAGGGTTGGAAGGAAGTTTCAAGATCAGCACCTTGATTTCTATATTTGAAAACTGACTGGATATGGAAAAGGATTTCCTTGACAAGACAATTAAAAGGCAATTTATGAAAAGGAAGTAGTGAAGGGGAAATAGAGATATAAAGATATGTATTCTCTAAATCGACCCCTCTGCTTTCACCCTGAAAGCTTCTGAGGTCCCAATTTTTTTTTGAGGGGACAGGAGTGTCAGGGCCTATAATTTCATTAGCATAAGAAGCTCCTGGTGAGAAATGTTGTTCACCAATATGACCCTGAGGCTGTTTCTCTATTCACTTCCCTGGCTGTCTCTCAGGACCCTAGAACCCATCCCCAAGTTGAATTTTTTCTGTGTGGAAATCAAGTGCATATTTCAACAACCCTCTACCCTACCTTCCCAGTTTTCTTACACCTTCCTCTCATCTACATACTCTGTGTGACTGTGACATTGGCCTTCTTGCTATTCCTTATAAAGGACACTCTATCTCCTGACTGAGAATTTTCACTGGGTGACCCCTTACCTGAAACACTCCTGTTCTTCATCTCTACCTCTTGGTTTTTTTCAAGTTTCAGGTTGTTACTTTGCAAGTTAGCCTCCTTAGTCTCAGTGTCTTCCCTCTGGGACTACTCTCAATTTATCTTGTCTATATCTTGCCTGGGCAGAGTTGCTTTCATGTGGCCTCCTCCTTTAATCAGAGAAATCCTGAAAACTCACAGGTACTCCTATTCTTTGCCTTTTTTTTTTTTTTTTTGGTATTCCCAGCATTTAGCATAGTGTCTGGCACATAGCTAAGGCCAGTTGAGAGAATGTTAGTTGTGAGAGACTAATGCATAACGATTATAGGAAAGATTCTTTACAAAAAAGCAACTTAAGCTCTTTATTAAAATAGTAATAAAAAATTGGAAAATAAGGAAGTTCCTGGCAATTGTCAAATGACTAAATAAATTGTAATATATGAAATAAATGGAATAAGACTGTACCTTAAAAATAATGAAAAGCACAATTTTAGTGAAAAATGGGCAGATGCATGAACTTATAGACAGTGAAGTCATAAGGAGAAACTTTTTTTAACAATAATAACTACACTCTAAAAAACAAACAATTTAGAAAGTCTAAGAATTCTGTTTAATGCAATGACCAACCATAATTCTAGAAGAATGATGAAGTTGGTTACCTATGTTCTGACAGAGAGGTGATTGGATTCAGGGTGTAGAATTAAACATGTATTTTTTTGAATATGTATAAAATGGGAATTTGTTTAGCTTGACTCTATTTGTACATGGATTTTGATTTATTCTTTTTTTCCTATGATAAGAGAAGGAATTGATTTTTGTTCATTGAAAAAAGCTTCACTAAAAAACAATTTGCCAAAACAATTTGAATATATTCTCCTAAAGATTGTCATGGCATTTGGAAAACATTTTACAGTTAAAAATTGGATATTAATGGACATATTTTTTAAAAAAATACAATATT
Organism: Gracilinanus agilis; assembly: GCF_016433145.1. Taxonomy (NCBI): domain Eukaryota; kingdom Metazoa; phylum Chordata; class Mammalia; order Didelphimorphia; family Didelphidae; genus Gracilinanus; species Gracilinanus agilis. Next base: position 3,312 of record NW_025373218.1, read on the forward strand.
TTCATTAAATAGATAGCTTAGTTCAGTTTTGCCAAAACTGATTTAGATCATAGATACTTTTAGATTTGGAATATATACCAAATATATATATATATAATATAAATAACAGATAAATGCTGGGCTGAGGGATATGGTAATGGTGGAGAAAATTATGGAGCATTCATTGGCCTTTCCAAATTTGTCCTTATAGACAAATAGTAGAGAATTTCTGGCAATTTTTGAGAGTAACATCCATTAGAAGTTAGCCTGATCTCAGAGTTTGTAGATTGGTCTAGTAGCTGGTCAGCCAGCCTGCTCTGGATCTGTGGCAAAAGGATATTTTACTAATCAATGTATTATTTTGAGGAGAGTGTGATTGGCAGATAGGAAAAGGATATGGTCTTGATTTCCTTGTTTTGTTTCTCTTGTTCTTCAGTAGGAATTTTCCTCATTTTCAGGTACTTGAGAGAAGAGAGATGAGAGGAACCTGGGGTAAGCAATGGCAAGCTGACCAGAAAGTTGATCTCACAGACAAAAAAAGAGGATTTTCTTTTCTGGTGATACTGAACTGAGGTAAAGCTCCTCCTTCCCTTTTTGACAGTTTCATCCTCTCAAGCTCTACTTCTTCTGGAGAGAATACAAGACCCATTTGTTCTTCACGCACCCCTGTCTTGGAACATCTCATTTGTGCGCTGTCACAGTCATGCTTTCCACTTTGGTGTATAGTGAATTTTTGTTGTTCAATTGTATCTGACTCTTCATGACCTCATTTAGGGTTTTCTTGGTAAAGATGCTAGAGTGGTTTGCCATTTCTTTCTCCAGGTCATTTTACAGATGGGGAACTGTACAAACAGATTGAAATGACTTGTCCAGGGTCACGTAAGTGTCTGTGGCCAGATTTGAACTCAAGAAGAAAAATCTTCCTGATTCTAAGCCAGTGCTCTATCTACTGTCCCACCTAGCTGTCCTAGTATGACAATTAAGAGTTTTGGATTCGAGGACTTAGAATCTCAGAGTTGGAAGGAACCTTCTTTTTATTTAGCTTGTGCTTGAATAAAAAAAGCAGTGCAACTGGTGGAAGAATAGCATGAGTGGAGAGGCTGAGATTAGAGAAATTTAAATGTTGCTTCTGGCACTTATGCCTGATATGACTTTGAACAAGTCACACCCTTTCTCTGTGTCTCAGTTTCCACGTTTGTAAAATGAGGGGTTTGGATTGGATAACCTCTAATATCTTTTACAACTATTTTTCCTACAATGTTTTAATAATTTTCTTATAACGTAGCCTTTAAATGTTTATTTTGCCTTTGCTTGAAGACTTCTTGCAATGGAGAACCCATTCTTAACTGATCTGAGCTTAACTTAACAGGTTAACTTTCATTTTGGAGCAGCTTTTGAAAATTAAAAAAAAATCAGTTTGAATAGCTCTAATTTCTTTTTTTTTTGCTTTTTTATTGTTATATTCTGAGCTTTTATTTTTTTAATTCAATTGAAGATAGTTTATTTTCCTAATTATATGTAATAACAATTTTCCACATGTGTTTTCTAAAGTTATTAGATCTAAATTGTCTCCCTCCTTCCCTTGCCTACCCATCTTGGAGATGTTAAGCAATTTGATGTGGGATATATATATATATATACATATACATATACATATACATACATATATATATGTATATATATACATTGTCACGTGAAACATACTTCCATATCATACATGGTTGTTAGAGAAACTTTTATAAAACCCAAACCACAAAATAAAAGCACAAATAAACTAAAGTGAAGAATAACATGTTTTGGTTTGCATCCTGACCTCAATAATCTTTCTCTGGAGATGGATGGCATTCTTTGTAATAAGTACTTCAGAGCTACTGAGAATAGTTAAGCCTTTCCCAGTTGATCATCATACAGTACTGCTGTTATTGTGTACAATGTTCTCCTGGTTCTGCTTATTTCACTCTGCATCAGTTCACGTAGATCTTCCCAGAATAGCTCTAATTGTTAGGAAATGTTCCTCAATCAAGTTTGTTCTTATCTGCAGCAGATTAAAGTCTCATTTTACGAACTCCTTCAGATCAGCCAACCTGAGCTAGAAACTCAGTTGGACTATTTAGTAAAAAATCATTTTATTTTTCAAGATCTCAATTTAAAAGATTATAAAATAATCTATTTGGTTCAACCTGGTTGCCTGTAATATGACTCCAAACCATCTTTCCAGGCTGACTTCTTTTCAATACTTTCTGTTGGATTTGAAGCTCTCCTACCCACCTTCTGCAGATAGTGAGAACACAAACTTCTTACTCCTTACCTTTTATAACACTTACCTTGTATCACTTACCTTGGAAGTATAATTTACAGGAATAAATGTAAACATAGATGATAAAGTTGATGCATGCATTGCCAGAACTATCTCAGCATTTGGGAGATTCTGAAGAAAAATGTGGGAGAGGTGGGAGGCTGCCTCTGAAACAGAAAGTCTTCAGTTGTTGTATTGACCTCATTGTCTTATGCCTGTGAAACTTAGATAATCCACCAGAGCCATTCCAGGAAATTGAATTGTCTTAGCAGAATTCCAAATATCACCTAACATGATAAGATACCAGGCACTGAAGTCCCTTCTTGAGCTGAACTGATACATTCAAACTACAACCCAGATCATAACTTTGATAGGCTGGCCATGTTGTTCAAATGCCAAATCCATGTTTGACCTAAAAGATTGTTTTATGGAGAGTTCACATAGGGCTAGGGCTTGCACTGAGGGTCAGAAGGAGTGATATAAGGGCCCTCTAAAGATATTTCTGAAGAATTTTGATATCTAGGGTGAGACACAGAAGCAGTGATGGCTCTCCTTCAGAGACTGCAGGTATTGTTACTTTATTTTTAAGATCCAAGTGGTATATTATAATAGTTTAACTTCCATTGTTGATAGATTATTCTGCGATGGCTTAAAAAAAGCCAAAGATCATCTTACTTTCATGGTTGGAAAGAAGTTGGAGAAGACAGAAAGGAAGAGGACTGAGAGGACGTTTTTTGAGGAGGCTTAAAAAAACATTTGTGAAGAAGAAGACAATTCTTGAAAGAGACTTTTCTTAGTGCCTTGAATGAACTAAATGGTGTAGGACCATGTTCTCAGAAATAAATAGAAGTCACCTGCAGGAACCATGAGATTTGAGGTAAACTAGCTAGGATTTCTCTAATAGTAAAATACTATAAATACTTATTTTTTATTATTGATTTCATTGTTAATAATTTCTAAATTTAGAAAATTGAATTCCAGGAGATGATGGGATTTTATACATGCATATATATCTTTGTGTGTATGTGTGTTCATATATAACATATATATTTATATATACATATAAACA